>NW_007726854.1:62109-94736 GCF_000696425.1 Galeopterus variegatus
CCTCCCTCCCCCATCCTTCCTACCCCCTCCCCTTCCTTCCTCTCCCCCTTCCTCCCCCTTCTTCCCCTCCCCTTCCCTCCCCCCTCCTACCATCCTGTTTCCTTTCCCTCTTCCTTCCTTACCCTCCCCCCAACTGCTCCACAACAACATCTTAGAAAGTAAAAAAATAATAAATAGAAATAAAGTTATAGGGGGAAAAAAGGAAAAACTATACCCAAAGAAAGGAAAAAGAAGAATATAGTAAGAACTTAATTTTTAAAAAATTAAGATTAAAAGAGTATCAACAAAGGCAAAAGTTGGTTCTTTTAAAACATTTTTTATTACTTAGAATGTAATTGAAATTAATATGCATATATATCATATATTTTGCATATGAATATTACTTACATTTTTTAAAATTATGAAGAAGTGAAAGGAAGTAGTTTAGAGGGTTAGTTTCTGTGGTGAATCATTCTGTGCTAACACACATACACATACCCAGCCACTGACCACAGTCGTGTGCTCCAGTACCTGGGACTCACATAGGCACATACGTTTGACAGTGCTCCTACTTTTATTGTGTAGTGTGTGCATCTCTGTGTGGTGATCAGGGCCAGGGAGGCACTTTCATTCCAGAAGCCCCAGCTCTGGCACCTCTAAGAAGCCTCTGTCTGGAATCTCTTGCTCACCTTAAGGGGTGAGCTGTCCAAAGGAACTGTCCAGCAGCAAATACTTCCTGAAGTAATGCTTACAACAGTGAAACAGGCCTGTGAAGTCAGTGCAAGAAGAGCAGAGCTCCCCCTGCTGCAGATGTCTGGCAGCTTGGAAGAGAGCAATAAATGCGATGCCCTGCGTGTGACTTGCTGAGGCCGGCCTCTGCACTTGGAGGATGCACTAAAGCTGGCACAAAGGTGGTGGTCTCACCAAGTCAGGTGTGTAGGTGCTGCAAGCTGGCTGGCTTCATGGCCATGGGACCCTGCACTTGCACAGGGCCTGGCCCCTCAGTAGGGTCCCACACTTGGGTTTCAGTGCTTAGCACTCATTATTAATGTTATTTTTTAATTTGTGTTTTATAAACGAAGTCCAATGGGATAATAAAACTCACATTGGGGACCGGAGGCTGGGATCTTTGGTTCACTTGCCATCCCACTTCCTACTGCCTCCCCAGGACCGGTTCTGTCAGACTGCTGGGCACCTCCTGGCTCCCCCTCACCACCCGTGCCTTGGTGGGGACCTGGGCACAAACATGGGGAGGCTTAGAGTCAGGCACATTCCCACAGAGTCTTGGAATATGGAAGGCAGCAGCTGTTTGCCCCAGGCTGGCAGCACCATGGTGCAGCGTGTCCATACAAAGAGGTTGCATTCCTCATGGGGGTCACTCCTCTCCTGTGGGTTGGGATGGCCAGCCAAGGGAAGAGAAGATGCTTGGCCAGACTTCCAGAGGAATTGTCTGGAGGCTGGTGGGAGGAGGAATCCAACAGAGGGCTCACACCAAGTCATGGGGAGGGGCTCTCTCTGAGGGTCTGCACTGCCCTGTGAGAATCCCCATGTCAGGGGAACTCAACATTAAATAGCAAATAAAACTACAGTAAGCGGAGAGAGAGAGAGAAACCACAGAAGAAAGAAAAAAGCTCTTTTCCTGCTTTTTGACCTAGGGGCTCAAATTTGCATTTTACACTGGACTCCACATATCATGTAGCCAGCCAAAAGGCATTTTTCGAAACCATATCCACCATACTCTGTTTGAAGTTCAATGTGAGTGGGAGGAGGGGATCCACAGCACTTTTAGACAGGAAGTTTCTTCCTCCTCCTCCTCATTGCCCTAGATATGCTGGAGGCTTAGCTTCTCCTATGTATCTGAAATGTTGAAATGTCAGGAAATGGCTGGGGCATCAAAGAATTGAGACATAAAATCCATACCATTGTCTGTGAACTAATTCCCTGATGCTGTGATAGACTGGGACTCCCCAGGTCTTCTATAAGTGACCAAAGACTGTAGGTAACAGGCCACACAGCTGCTTCTGAAACTCCCTGAGACATTCAAGAGAAGTAAAGCAGAACTGAACACATAGCATTGAGGCAAATGAGAATGCCTTCTGGGCAAGAGGTCTGGCCATAAATATGACTTGCAAAGGAATTAGATCATTTCTGCTGTGAGATTCTGAGAAATACATGCAGAAGCTCGTTTTTATCAGATGGAAAAGGAAGGAACTGAATCAAACCACAAGCACCAAGCAGACAGATGGCCAGTGAAGGTGAGATTGCAGGGCAGCCTCTTTGTAGAAACACTTAGATCTGCTCAGAGACCGTGTAAGGTAGAAAGCCACCTGCTTCTTGCTTCATTGAGCCAGAGAAGCACTTGTGCCAGACTTTAAAGCAGCAACAGGCCAGAACCAGAACAACTGAATTGTAAAAATGGACACAATCACCAATGCCATATGAATAATACATCTGTTATAATTCTGCTTTCCAAAGTATGTTTTCTGGATACACGAAATGTGTATTAAGATAAAAAGAATTCTTGAAATAAAAGCAATCTTGTATTTTCTACTCCAGTGCATCCAGTCAACTAGTAAATGCAGCGTGGCTGACTCCTGACTATCTGAATAGATGAAGGAATCTGATCACAGAGAACTGAAATCAACAGTTTTTCCCACCCCATTTTATCTAGAATTTTCCATATCTCCCTTTCCACAAGCTCTACTGGAGCTGGACACAAGTTGCAAAATGAATTGATTATTTCATTCTTATTTCTCTGTCTGGACTACCTATTGTTGGAATTTCGAATCAGCAAAGAATTATCTGAACAATGTAGAGTAAGCGAAAGAGAAACAGAAAGTCTATTTGATTCCCAAACTGGGTAATCAAATGACTCTTATGAAATATAAACTCCTATATATAACACAGTGAAAAGCTGGGAATTCAAAGATAGGATATTTAACATGTTCAACCCCTTTGAGAATAAAAACATTTGAGAGGAGAAAAGATAGCAATGCCATACTAAAGAAGCAATTACCGGGGCCGGCCCGGTGGCGCACTGCTACAGTGCGCCGCTTGGGAAGCGCGGCGGCGCTCCCGCCGAGGGTTCGGATCCCACATACAGACCGGCCGCTCACTGGCTGAGCGAGGTGCGGGAGCAGCACCGAGGGTTGGCCGCTCACTGGCTGAGCGAGGTGCGGGAGCAGCACCGAGGGTTGCGATCCCGTAGCCGGTCCCGGTCCGGTAAGGGCGCAACACTGAGGATTGCGATCCATTGCCGGTCACGAAAAAAGACAAAAAGGAAAAAAAAAAAGAAGCAATTACCAATTTAAAATTTTTTTTCTTAACAAGGAGAGAAGATAACAAAAGATAATTAAACTTGCCATAAAAAAAAAAAAAAAAAATCCAATAGAAAAGGGGGAGGGAGCTGAGGGGAAGGGGAAAGAGACCAGTATAGGTAAGATAAACTCAAGCCATGAAAATAATGTGCTTCAGAAAAATGCCCTCTCCATGATCAGTAGAGCCATGTTCTGTGCATACAAACATGACTTTGGGGAATTTGAGTTCATAATATTCAGTCTGGAAATTGGTAAGAAAATACAGAGTAGTGCAAAAATGGTGGAGGGGATGTGGAGAAATTGTACTTAACACTGAAATTTAGCCATGGCTGCTGTTCTAGGTAGCTGGAAGTTTGTTCATCAACTTAGTACATTCTGATAGCATTGACAGAAGTGAACTGTGTTACACTTTGGCATATGAGTTTCAGAAGCCCAGACATACAGTATGTAATGATATAATGCATGGAGGTTCTGGGGTCTATGTATCATGAATGATGTGGTTCTCTTCGTTTTGTTGTATCCTTCACTTCTTTCTTTATAGATGAAAAAGAATATGGGGTAGGGGATGGTGTATGTGTGTTTGTGAGAGAAGTGAAATAAATTAATTTTAGCTTAAATTTGCTCTATATCTTTCATTGTACTCATTTTCTTTTTTTTTTTTTTTTTTTTTTTTTTTTTTGTCTTTTTTCCGTGTCCGGCAACGGATCGCAACCCTCAGTGTTGCCCCCGTACCGGACCGGGGACCGGCGACGGGATCGCAAGCCTCGGCGTTGCTCCCACGCCTCGCTCAGCCAGTGAGCGGGAGCCGGTCTGTACGTGGGATCCAAACCCTCGGACGGGAGCGCCGCCGCGCTTCCCAAGCGACGCTCTATCCAGTGCGCCACCGGGCCGGCCCTCATTGTACTCATTTTCTAAATACTGATGTTTTTGTGAGAGAGGACAGATTTTATAGCTGGTAAAAGCACAAAAATGTGAAATGGATCACAGTGAATTCTACTGTTCTCCTGATCTCAACATTTTGTAATTCGCTTCTCATGCCACCAGGCTCTCACACATTCATTCTACAAATAATTATGAAGAGCCTGCTCTTCATATGAGGGTACTTCAAATAGTTCATGGAAAAATACAATTAAAAGATAGTACAACTCTTTCCATGAAATTTTTATAGTATCCTCCCACCTTCTCAACTGTCCAACCTACCCCGAGCCATCTGCCTTCCTGCGGCTCTGCAGCTACATACAGGTGCTTCTGATAGCGTGATGTTTATCATTTCACTTTCTTATTCTAAGTATCTTGATGGTTCTTCATAGTGCCCTCAATAAAAACCTAGTTCAATGGAATTCTAACAGTGGACTCTTAGAATCAGGAAAGTTGGGTTACAGTCCCAGCTCCGCCACTGACTTTCACCTCTGTGCACCTTAGTTTCCTCATCTGTAACCAACAGAGCACCACGGTAACTAGACTAGGGGACTGCAGTTGTTGCTCACAACATGGGTTGTCTTTACCCCTATTTTACACCTGAGGAAACAAGGATCACTCTAGTTAAGTGATTTGCCTAGAGCTGCTCAGCTAGTAAGTAGAAGGGCTGGAATATAGGAATGTTTTTGGACCCAAAGCTTTTTCCACCACATTCCTATAAAATGAGGTTGCCTAAAATATCTTCCCTTTTTGCACTATCCAATACAGTAGCCACTGGCTATATGTGGTTATTTAAATTTAAATCAATTAAAATTAAATTAAAATTCAGTTCCTCAGTCACACTAACTCCATTTCAAGTGCTCAACAGCCACATGTGGCTAGTGGCTGTCATACTGTAGTATAGATCATAGGACATTTCCATCAGCACAGGTTTTATTGGACAGGCTAGAACTTCTAAATAGCACTTGGCTCCTAATAGTCCCTGATTTCTCCACCTGGAAGGCCTTCCAGAGTCTGACTCCAGCTCTCCTTTGCTGTTGGGTTACTCATGACTCCCAATCAGGCTCTTTATATGCCTGCCAGAGTGGGCTCCCTCACTGTACCTAACACAGTGTCTTCCATTGAGCAGACAGTAAACATCTGGATAGATGGACGGGGGGAGGAAAGAGAGGGAGAGAGGAAAGAAGGAAGTGACATACATTCATGCTTTCATTAGACAAATACTTAATGAGTATCTGCTATGTGCTAAGCACTCCTCTAGGTTCCTGGGATTACAGTGATGAACAGACAGGGTCTTACTTTCTGTCTGGGTGGGTGGAAGAGTGGAGAACAGATCATAAAGAAGTTTAAAAGTAAATACAAATTCAGAGTGTTAAATGTTACAAATAAAATAAAAGCATGCTGAGCTGAGTAGGAGTAGAACTAGGAGAACTATAGATATGGTGGCCTTAATGAGGAACCATTAGAACCCAAAGTTGAGTAATCAGAAGGACCAACCATATGAAGATCTGGGTGGAACATGTTCTATGAAGAAGAAACTTTGCTGTTCAAATTATATTTTTGCATACTTTGACAAGATGTCTCATTTGTCAGCTTCTGATATATGGGGCCTGTGTAAATCCCCAGTTTAATAATAAAATTACCCTGGAGGAAGAATGTTAACAAGGAAATGGGTGCAACAATTAAGGAAGAAAGATTAATATGGAATCTATTAAAGTTGAAATGGCATTTATCTTCTATGATGTTCTTTTCTCTTGTTGTATAGCTTTGTTCCTGGACCACATAAAACTGCCCTCAAAGAAGAAGCATTACAGAAGGCAAAATTCTTTCAATATAAAAAAATATTTTCAAGAGTGGCAAGACATGGCAGAGATGATGCCATTCAAAATTTTACCAGAAACACATCCCATACCTTTAAAGATGGAAAAAGGGTGATAACTGCTCCCAAACAACATGATAAAGGAAGTGCTCGAACAATTTAGCCTAGGAACCGTGGTAAGACTTGGACTCAAATAATAACTAAATCCACTGCCAGAACTCTGGGCAACTTTTACTTGGATATCTACCTGTATCTACAGGTCTGTTCTGGAGAGTGAAGGCACAGGTTGTAGATTAGCAGGTAACTTGGCCCCCTGCACTCACTGGCATTAAGATATATCTTGTCCATTTTATTTGACAACTCCTGACAATTCCAGCACTCTAAGACTGAAATGTCCAAGAACTGTTACCATTAGAAGATGGAAGAATGAAAGTATTTTGAAAAGTCTAAAGGAGGTATAATTTGAAGGTAAATTTACAGTTATGCATGTGTATATGTGGGCCGACGCTAATTCTTTTGATTGTCTCTGTCCAGTCCATTTTATCAAGCTTTCTTTCCTCATCTAGTACTGTTTATTAATGCTCATCTGTTTAACCAAAGGTATTTCTTAATGTTTTGGGCTACTCCAACATTTATCGTAGAAATTGGTGCTGTTTATGTCATATTTTTGAAAATTTGACCTTCCATGACTATTCCATTTAAACATAACATTGTCTCTGTGTGGACTGACTAGTCCATAGATGGGCTTGTGCTGGAAGGTTTCCTCCCACCTTCTGCAGTTGTTTGCTGGGACCTGTGAGAAGCAGAGGGTAATATTCTTGAGCTCTAAATCCTCCTATACTCACTGAGAAACTCATTAATTCCATTTATGTCCTTAATTAATTAAGGACATAAATTGTTTTCGAGCTGGTAGTTCTGTTTTCATTATAGAGCTTCCTGCCCAGCCATTTTTTTTTTTCCTTTTTTGTCTTTTTTCGTGACCGGCAACAGATCGCAACCCTCAGTGTCGCGCCCGTACCGGACCGGGACCGGCAACGGGATCGCAACCCTCGGTGTTGCACCCGCACCTCGCTCAGCCAGTGAGCGGGAACCGGTCTGTATGTGGGATCCAAACCCTCGGCGGGAGCGCGCCGCACTCCCAAGCGGCACACTGTAGCAGTGCGCCACCGGGCCGGCCCCCTGCCCAGCCATTTTGATGGATTTCTAGTCTTTCTCTCCTGTTATAGTCTTTTATTAATTTTCACTAATCCATATATTGTTTAGACAGGAGAGTAAAGACACAACTTGTCATGGGTGAAGCTCTGAGTTACTTTTACCCAGAGCAGGTAGCTATTTAGTTGACAGTGAACTGCACCAAAACAGGATTGGCAAAGCTCTAAAAGGAAGATTAAATGCACACTGAGTTTGGGAAAGGTAAGAAAATTTGTTAATGTTTTAATCTACAAATCCATATGGGGTTGCAGAGATGTCCAAGAGATCAGAGTAAGTTAAAACATGAAAAGGTGTTTGAAGTGCCTAGCCTCTACTAGCATTCTCTGATGGCTCTGTCTCTTCATCTCCTCATCCACATCCAATTCTTGGTCTTATGATGGGGCCGATATTTAACAACCCAAAATAGCACTATTTAATTTAGAGACAATGTTTGGAACTTACCTCAGTCTAAGAGCTTGCTCCACAGTTGGTAGCGATTGCCCTGCTAGGGAGAGTATCACTCTCTTTGGGAAGGCAGAGAAGCCCTGCTTGGACGTGTGGGGTAGATGGTTATTGGCACCAAAGATCAGTAGGGTGCATTCAGATTTTCTTTTCTATGCCTTTTTTCCTAAAACCTGGAAGAAAGAGCCAATCTGCAGTATTTTCCTAAGTCACTTTTGCCATCCTCACTCGGGCAACTCCATAGAGATAGCTCCCAATGTCTAGAGGAGCAATGAATCCAAGGAGTTAAATGTCTTATTCATACTCAGGTAATAGAGAAGAATAGAACACATCAGGTTTCTTCATCTATCCTAAATGGTGACTAGAGGTTCAGGAAAAATTTATGTTGTAAGTACAAGAAATTGATGAGCAATATTTAAAAGCATTAAAAGATTTTTCTAGTTAATTTTGGATTAAGCACAAATTCCTTTCTTATGTTTATTGTTGAAAATATTTTTAAAATGTATTTGTCTGTTTTTCTCTGCATTGGTAGTAAGTAAAGCACACCAAACAAATATCCCTTTGGTGATTCATAAGATTATTTTAGCATTTTGGGACTTTTTTTTTTTTTTTGTCTCTTTCGTGACCAGTAAGAGGATCACAACCCTTGGTGTGTTGTCACCCGCACCGCGCTCAGCCAGTGAGTGCACCGGCCATTCCTATATAGGATCCGAACCCGCGGCGGGAGCATTGCTGTGCTCCCAGCGCTGCACTCTCCCGAGTGCGCCACGGGGGCCGGCCCTTGGGACATCTTTTTAATCATTAATAGGTGCGCGATCTGAAGTACACTGCAAATAGAAGTTCCTTTTAAAAAATAAATCCCTAGTGTTAGCATTTTCCATGATTTACCTCTTTCTCCTAAAAGTGGAAAGCAGCAAAAATTGAGTATAAATTTAATAAAGCCCTAGTTAAACCAAAAATCACACAAACAAGTGATGATGCTTCTCGGTTTAAAAATGTAAATTAATTGACTATAAAGGACCTTCCTCTCATTATCTCTGCCCTGAGTTATGAATCAACTTGTTAAAAGAAAAAAAAAAAAGTAGAAGTTAAAGAGATGCAACTTAACATGGGATCAGATTATAATACTCTTAACAACTCAACCAAATAATTTTTTTTTAAAGTGGGAGTGGGGGTGGGAAGTAATGGGTGGTAGGAAGCTAAGAGGAGAAAAGAATCATATCATCTGTCAGCCCACTTCGTTTTTTCCTCAGCACATCCCCTATATATCAGTTGTGGTGCTTATCCAATGGGCTCTAGGCCTGAAGCCCATTCTCAGTATAACAGTTTATGTATCAAAAAATTTTTCCCCAACCCCTGCAGACTCTAAATCTGACTTAGTAGCTTAAAACCCTGTAAATATGGTCTCAGTGGACTAAGGGAAACAGGCAATACCACACAACAATGCCAAATTTGCCAATTCTACATATCTACTAAGCCACCTGGCCTAGTCAGAGTCCATCATGCCTAACTGAATGACCTTTCTGAATGACTGGCATTTTCTAACAGTTTTGCTGTTTATCTGTCCAAAAACTAAGTGAATTTAATCATGAAACTAGACATAAGCATTATAAACTGTTGTGTACCATAACTGAATTATATAATTATAGAAATATAGAAAATTAATTTTTAGAGTTTTTCTTAAGTAGTATTTTCCCCAAATACAGACTCAACTTTTTGGTTTATAGATTTGTATAACTAATTTCAAACTAAAATATTATTTTGAAAACCATAAACCCTTTTGCAAGTGGATGAGAATTAAATGTGGAGAAAGAATTAAGTCTGTACACAAACAGTGATCAATAACCTTAAAGGTTTTATCTTAGTGGGAAAGGCCAATTTTGGCCTTTAAAAAATATAAATTTTTGGCATGTTTTAAACAACTAAATCCTTTTATTTCTCTTTTTCATGTATTTAATAAAAAAATCTACAATGGATAAAAGCAAGCTGATGGGTCAAGTGTCAGAATTTATTGTAGAGCCTATAAAAAATGATGATGGCCAAGAAGAGACACATTTCTCTAGAGCTGATACACAGGAAATCAATTCTACAGTGTTAAGTAACCAATAAGGCAGACTATAAAACACAGAGGAAGAAAGGTAAGATAGCAGAGCAGGAGTACAATACTGAGAGTCTAGCCTAAGGCCTAGTTCTGTCGTTGATTCCGGTGATACCAAGACCATTTCTTCACCTCAGAACAGTTTCAGCTCCTGAAAAGTTTATGCCTCTGCTAAAGTTTACTGTTAAAAACACCACCTAGAACAAACAAAAAACTCTTAGGATAGCTGAATATAGTTTATTGACAGGTTTGAATAGTACTTTTAATAGCAAAAATGTGTTATAATAGCTTACAACCATCTTTTCCAATACAAAATAAACCGAGGTCATATTCGTCTTTACATTTCTCACCTCTATAACATATACAAAAGTCCCAGATATTATTTTCTGGCTGATTCTTCCAGAGATAAATGCATGAGTAAACGAGCCCAATACAACCTCCTTAAACACTTGGAGTAGGATTTATTTACTCACGAAAGAGTAACAGAGACATGATTTTGAAAAGTAAACAAATGATCTGCTCTCACTTCTGTTCTCTAGAAATACCTTTCCTCTACAGTTATAACATATTATTTATAACTTTATTACAAATAATACAAAACAGCAAGTTTTTACTTCCACACCTTCACAATCCCGTCTCGAGAAGCAGTTACAATGAAGCCCTGTGTTGTCTGGAATGTGGCAACATCCGTGATGATGTCATGATGTCCCACAGGCAGAGACTCTGGGCCCCTTCGAGGGGTGTCATCACTTGGGCCTACCTTCTGCTTATTCTGAATTTCCTGTTTTATGGTTAAAAGTCAAAGAGAATACCTCTTGTCAGTATTCTTGCTTCTGGGATATGGTGTTTTTAAGTTAATACCTTTAGTAAAGTAGTGCTTTCACAAATTCATTGAGAGTATTAAGGAGTAAAAAGAGCCAGCCCAAAAGGCCATTCTAGGCTTCCAGTCTCTGGATTCCATGAATAGTCACTTACAAATACAGAAAACTTATAAACAGGCTAATATTCTGTGCATATAAACTTCTGTCAACATCAAAAGAAAAGAGGGAAAAAATATAATTGGGAAAGGAATAATTGACCAAAATATAGAAGTAAATACATATCAGATGTTCTTGCATTTTTAAAGTTCTTTAGTATTTGTCATGAAGGTTGCACACTTTCATTTATGGAGCACCTACTGTGGCCTAGGCACTTTCAGGTATATTATTTCATTTGAAATTTTTGCCTAAGTTAAGAATACAAGCTTTAGAGTCTCAGTAGCCAGGTTTGATTGAATCCCAGCTTTCTGTTGACTAAGCTGCATGATCTTCATCAGGTTACTGAACTTTATTGTGTCTTTCTCATCTCTAAAAAAAATTATTTCCTTACAAAGTTATTTTAAGGACTGAGAAATGTATCAAGTGCCTACTATTCATTTTGACTTATACACTTGACTTTTATTAAGGTATAACAACCATAAAGAAAGTGTAATTTTAAAAAATACAGAAAAACCAAGAGAAAATAAACATTTCTTAAATTCAAAGCAATGCTGCCACCCTTGGCCAAAACCATTTATTGTAATCAACTCAGTGTTTATGAAAGCCATTTTTGTGCTAACGAAAGTTGAAAGAAACAAAGACTACATACCTGGACGACTTCAGTGCCTTCAATTATTTTCCTGTAGTAAGACACAGATGGGGAACTAGTACTTCCTGCTACAATATAGGACCTTTCCGGGTAAGCTAAGTCCCAAAACCTAGGGAAGAAGAAATGAATGGTGACAATCTCTACAGGATAATGGAAGGAACTGACTTTTTTTTTTTTTTTTTTCCTTTTTGAGACCGGCCGCACCGCACTCAGTCAGTGAACGCTGTGAGCGCACTGGTCATCCCTATATAGGATCCAAACCCACGGCGGGAGCGCTGCTGCGCTCCCAGCACCGCACTCTCCCGAGTGCGCCACGGGCTCAGCCCTGAACTAATAATTATTGACTTAAGATTCTTCAGTGCACTGTTTATTTTCTTTTGCATTAGGAAAAGAGTTTTCTAGAACTAACAGCAAAACATTAGTTACAAATAAAGTATTAACAGCTATCTTTGCAAGATATTGATGATTTTAAACATTACAGTGCCAACAATATAACACCTTCCATAAACTAAAGTATCCATCCATGTTTTATTATCAAGTATTACATATTAAATATTCTTTATGAGATACTGTACCTTATTTTCATGTCTGAGCCAGCTGTCAGTAGGATAGGATTTCCATCTGCAGGACTACAGTAGATACCATGGACACTGTGGGAAGATGGCTTAAAAGAAATAAATATACAGTCACAAGAAAGACATCAGTGTATTCCATAAATGACGGTACCATTTCTACAGGCAAGTTATTTATCAGTAGCTTTACAGACACCTGGTTACCTGAAGAAATGAGACCAGTATGTGTCATATCTACTACTTTCTTTGGGACTTTAAAAATACATTTTCTTTGTATTATTATGAACAAAGAGGAATAGCCTATTTAGTCTCCTTAAATTTTCTATTCAGGGTCACCTTGAGGAAGACCCCAACTAAAAGAGAAATTCTTTCCTACCTTTCGCCCCAATGAAGCACCCTTGGCAACATGACTATTAAAAACAAAAGTATACGTAAGAGGGTCATATTCTATTTTTAGTGATCTAAACTTCAATCTGGCTTTCCCTAATTAACCCAGATCTAAAACTTATTGGAGTTCCAAAGAGACATCACAAGCTTTATATGGTCAGCAACCAGAACATCCAATGAAGCAGACACTAGCAAGCTTAAGGAATTGAAAAACACCCATGCAGCAATGGCTAACTGATACTTCATGTTATTAAAAATCCAAATTTAAACATAACCCAAAAGCCCAACAGACACCCTATTTGATAAAATGCCTGAAAGTGCTTAGGATGTGGGAAATAATGTCGTCCTTTACAGTAAAAACTAGAGTCAAACCTGTAACTCAGAAAGCGGTGGTGCACTGCTGGCCCAGAGAGTAAATCTTCTGTCGCCGGTCTCCATGTCCCACATGGACACTTCGTTGTTGCCCTGCACAGCTAAGGAAGACAAAGGCCAGAACCATTACTCAGACAAGGAGGAATTGGCTCTCAAAGCTTTTAAACCTTGGTAGATAATGCAAGTCAACCGCATTCATTTCCATTTTGTTCCCGTCCCACAAGAACTGCTGACTAGTATTTTAAACATTGTGACCCTGTCACCAGACTGGATGAGTACAAAAACATATGTATATATTTTTAATGGCCTAACTGAATATCATCTTCAACAAAGTGGAGAGAATAGTGGGGTGGAAAGACAAATCATATACAGACCCTGCCCTCAAGAAGCCTATAGTCTAGAAGTAGAGGGAAAAAAGAATTATATAAAGTATAACACAATGAGAGCAAAACGAGAGAAATACAAAGTACCACCTGGACTCAAGGAAGGAAAAGATCACATCCAGTGGATGAGAAATCAAGGTCACTTAATGGAAAAGATGTTTTAGCTGGGACTGAAAAAGCAGGTAAAGCTGGAAAGATACAGGAGGCAGGTAGACCATTTCAGGCAGAGAGACTGAAATAAGCAAAAAATATAAAAGCAAAAGCCTTTGGGTCTTTTGGGGAAATATGAGTAGCTGTTCCGGCTGACGCTGTTCCGACTGAGAGGGAGGAAAGTAAGACGAGGGCAAAGAGGAAAGAAGGGTGGAGGGAGATTACAAAAAATGGAAACCACAGGCCTGAAAGAGAGACATTATCCCTTAGGTATTTTTGAGCAGGGGAGTGACAATATACAGGCTTCATTCACTTATGAATATTTACTGAGCCAGTAACATTTACTAAGGGCTAGTCATTGTCCAAGGCACTGAGGAAAAGATGGCAAACAAAGCAGAAAAATTCCTTTCATGGAACTTCCATGTTAGTGGGGACAACAAACAAGAAAATGCAAAGGCCCTGAAGCAGAAGTGAATTTGAATCAAGGAACCAAGTCAGTGTGGCTGGAGCAGACAAAGGATGGGAAATTAGCAGGAAAAAGGACAATAGTGCTGGTTACTTTCCATTTGCTGCTCTAAGGCTGACCTGTATGAACCATATCAACAGGCTCCCGTACCCTCTCGTTTCTAGATGGGTTTGGTCTACTGTAGTCTAACCAATGGTCCCGAAGTTACCCAGGTCCTATTACCCTATATGGTAAAGTGACTTTGAAGATGTGATTAAGTTGAGGACCTTGAGATGGGGGATTATTCTGGATAATCTAGGCAAGCCCTAAAAAGCAATGACAAGTATCCTTACAAGAAGAGGAAGGCAGATTTGACAGCAACAGCAGAAGGCAATATAATGAAACAAGATGCTACGCTGCTGGCTCTGGAAATGGAAGAAGGGACCATGAGACAAGGAGTGCAGATCTAGAACCAGAAAGGGGCAAGGAAACAGACTCATCCCTAGAGCCTCCAAAGGAAGTGCAGTCCTCCTGCCACCTTGAGTTTGGCCCACGAAACCCTGTCAGACTTCTGATCTCCAGAATTGTTAAAGAATAAATTTGTGGTGTTTAAAGCCAACAAGCTTGTGGTAATTTGTTATTGTCATAGGACACTGATACATGCCTATGGGGAGCCCCAGCAGATCAAAGGGAGAGAAAAAAGTCAAGTCAGTCACCTCAGGCTGGTTTATCCCTCACCTCAAAATCACTGCTCCTCTCAAACCAGCCTTCTCTATTCAACTTCTTTCCAAATTCCAGTAACCACACCCTCCCCTCAGGCCTTCTACTTCTACTCTGCTGTTACTACCCCTGTATTACTGCACTACCTTTTGTGAAACCCCTACATCTCACACCTTTGTAATTAGCTCCTTTGAAAATAAATGCTCCTTAAGTTATCTTACCTTGGGTATGCCACCTGTTTCCTGTTGGAACTCTAACTGGTAAAGGTCAGAGAGGGCAGATCCCATTGAGCTTTTTGGACACAGTAAGGAGTTTGGCTGTTACTTGGAATGAGAAGCCACTGGAAGGTACTGTGCAGGAGAAAAAAGACTTAAGAGGTACAGACAGAAGCAGGGAGTTAAGAGGACATTGCATTAATAGGGGCAAGAGATTATGGTGGTTTGGGAGACAGAGAAGGTAGTAAAAAGTGGTCAAATTCTGGATATATTCTTAGATAGAATTTAGAGGATTGCAGATAGAATGGAAATGGAATGACGAAAAGAAGAGTCAAGGACAATACCAGGCTTCTGCCTGAGCACCTAGCAGGAAAGAGCTGCCATTTACTTAGAGAATACCACAAGAAGAGCAGGTTTGTCTCAGTGTTGAAAGTAGTGGTGGGCACACGCAGCAGAGAGGAAAGCAAGTGTTCAGTTTGGATATGTCAACTTTACCATGGCTATTAGACTTTTAAGGGAGATTTTAAGTAGACGGATATTAAAAGTATGAATAAACTTGGTAGTTAAAGCATGGGAGTGGAAGAGGGAGCCAGTGTAGAAAAGGTTAAGACCTGAGGCAGGCCAATTTAAAAGCTGAGAAGAGGAATGAACAGATCAAGAAGTAGGAGAACCAAGAGAAATGTCCTTAAAACTAGGTAAGGAAAGTATTTCAAAAAGATGGAAATGATCAACTGACCAAATGGTAAGTCAAATAAGACAGGGCTCAGAAATGGCCATCGAACTTGGCAACACAGTATGAGATGGACCATGTGTATGTATAAGGAGGGACCACAAAGAGCCTGGAGGCAAGAGAACCAATGAGGAAGCATAAGAATAACAAGAGCTATTATTTATCAAGCAGTAATTGTGTGCGTGACTATGTGCTTTACGTGCTTTATCTCAGATTCTTACAACTCTACAAAGCAAGTATTTTTAACCACATTTTACAGATGAGGAAAATCAGTGTCAAAGACTTACCCAAGTGTCTTGGCCAAGAATGCACACAAGAGAATCTGCCCAATGAGGGAAGGGAAGGAAAGCTTGCAAGAAACAACAGAAACAGTCCAACAAGAAATGGCAACTGAGAAGGATGAGTCAAGGTTTCTAATTTAGATTCCTAGGAAGATGGTACCTGCTTTAATGAAAACAGGGGACCCAGGAGAAAAACAGAATAAGAGACAGTGCAGATAGTTAGGAATGGAGGGAGGTGGTGGTGACTGATGACTCCACTTTTGAACATAATAAATATGAGATGACAATGAGATATCAGTGGTAAGAACTTCCACAATCAGAGTAGAATCAAGCATTCAGTTCATATGTAAAATACAAACTCTAAAAGCATGAGTTTTGGCAGCAGGGTATAATGCACTTTCTAAGAAAATATCCCAACACATGAAAGCCAGCCCTCCATTTTACCTGCAATCACCCAGGACTGATACAGAGGGTGCATAGAGAGGCGCCTGATTCGAGCCCTGGAAGGATGACAGTGACTGGAAATTGGCAACTGGAACCTCATGTCCCAACAAGCCATGGTACCACTGCTTGTACCTTGAAGAAAAAAATCACGAAAAGATTACCATCTAATGACCAAAGCACATCAGTCTGCATTTACACAAATGGTAAATAACATTAGCTTTGTCTGAATGCACTTTAAAATTGCAAAAAGGCTTTGTTTTCATGAAGCTTTCTCCCCAGTTTTAAACAGCACCTTTTAAAGCCCTCAGAACCACGCCCCTGGCCACCATTTTTAATCCATCCCCTAAGGCATGCGCCTACAATCTAATCACCTTGTCAAGACTCCACCTTTCAATTACCATAATAGGATTTCCTACCCTCAGTCACAGTGGGGGCTGAGTTTCTTATACATAAAACTTGGAGGACACAATTCAAGCTTCAGTGAGTTTCAGGGGAACATAATTCAATCCACTACAGCACCTCTAGTTGTTACATAACAGAGGTATAGAATGCTTATTATAATGCTGTTACAGTACTAACAAATGTAAATTGAAAATGAATAGTTCATTAATTACTGACACTGTTATTAATTGCCAAAGGCAATCACAAAAACAGAAGCTCTACAGATGATATAAACTGAATTTAGTAAGTAAAAATCTTCAGACTCCCTAAATAACCAGAGATGTTTAACTGGCATCAGTGATCACTTTACCAATCCCAAAGTGGCAGCAGCTTTGTAGCTATCATTAGATTTCAGTCATTTCCATGTGACCTTTTCTCCAAAACACTCCGGAGAAAGGTATGGGTGTCCAATCACAGCAGGAACTGGGATGAGCGTCTGTGCATCTGGCCCATGACAACTTAAACTCTACAGAGAGAGATAGAAAGACCTTCCTCATCCCAAAAGAATAATGCTTGTTCTAACACTAAGCAGCTGGTCTTTGACAGAGGCAGAGAGCACATTCTTGGACTGGTTTCCAATGCCAATAGAGAGATGGTGGGGGTTGGAGGAGGGACCAAAAAAAGCAGCTGGGTCTCTGCTTGTCACTCTGCCCCACTCCAGGACAATGACTCAAACAGCAACTGGTAGCATCAGCAGCCCTCCTCAAAGCTGATTAGGTGACTGAGAGGCATCACTGCCACTTGCTAATTTGCTTGGTGTGTAATATCTACTCTTCTAGGCCTGCTGTTATATCTTCCTATACAGTTTATTCACACAAAAGGCAAAAAATAATGCATTCCATATAAAGTGTATAAAAAGGAAAGGACAGATATTTAAAAATATCACAAATGTAAGTTAGGGAATCTAGAAACCTAAATTTAAGCAAAGATGATTATGATTCCTTGAATTACAATGTCAAGTAAAAAAGAATAGGATGTAGTAGGTTCTCAAGGGGCAGGTTTAAAGCACTAATGGGGGAGAAAAGGTGAAACTTGAAACAGAGGAAAGCGGGAGGAGGGTGGATGGGAAAGGGGGAGATGTTGATTAAACGGTACAAAGTTTCAGTAAGGAGGAATAAGCTTTAGTGATCTATTACATGGAATAGTGACTATAATAAATAATAATGCACTGTATATTTCAAAATTGCTAAGAGGGTAGATTTTAAATGTTTTCACCACAAAAAAACTAGGTATGTGAAGTAATAGATTTGTTAATGTGACTTAATCATTCTATAATGTAAACATATATCAAAACATCACATTGTACCCCATAAACATATATGATTATTTGTCAATTAAAAATAAAATTTTTTAAAAAAATCAGCAATCCCATTCTTGGGTATATACCTAAAATAAATGGAAATATGAGAGCACTTCAAAAAGTTCATGAAAAGATTTATATTATCTTTCTATTCTATTTTTCCACAAACTTTTTGAAGTACCCTCATATATGTCCTTACAAAGACCTATTTGCAAATGTTTATAGCAGGTTTATTCAGAAAAGCTAAAAACTAGAAACAATACAACTATCCATCAACTGGAAAATGAAGAGATATACAAATTATCTATCCATAAAATGGAATTACTTGATAATAAATAAAACAAACTCCTCATACATAAAACCACATGGAAGAGTCTAAAAAGCCTTATGCTTAGTGAAAAGCTACATACTATGTGATTCCATTTACATGACATTCTGGAAAAGGCAAAACTATGGGAACAGAAAGCAGAAGAGTGGTTTGCTAGGAGCTGGGAGGAGGGCACTGAATGCAAAGGGGCATGAGGAAATTTTTTAAGGTGATAGACATGTTCTTATTCTGATTGGAGTGCGGGGTCACAGTATTATATATTTTTCAGAACTCCTCAAATTAAATATATTAAAAAATCAGTGACAAAAAGAAAACAGAAGAAGGAAGATCACGTGGCACATCTTCAGCCTTTGGGGAAATGAAGGGGGAGATGATAAAGTAGGGAACCACTGTTAGCTCTTCTCCCACACCAGGCACTGTGATAGATGCTTTTACCTCATTAAATCCTCAAAGCAGCCCTTGAAAGGATGAGCCCCACTTAAAGATGAGGATACTGAAACTAAGAGGAGTTAAGCAGCTTGCATGAGGTTTCTGAAATTAAAACGGTGCCCAAATTCAAGTGCTATTTTCCTTAAACCAAGCCTGCTGCTTCCCTGGCAGAATAAAAGAATGCCTGTAAATCTGATCACTATAATGATTGCTGTGGTTTGGATGTGGTTTGTCCCCACCAAAACTCATGTTGAACTTTATTTGCCAATGTAATGGTGTTAAGAGGTGATGGAACCTTTAAGAGGCCTTTGAGTCATGAGAGATCTGTCTTCATGAAGGGACTAATGCAGTCTCCCAGGAGTTCTCATTCTAGCAGGACTGGACTAGTTACTGCGAAAGTGGGTTATTTAAAGTGGGTCAGCCTCCTTGGTCCCCACTCTCCTTCTGCACATGCCCACTCACCTTTCTGCTTCTCTACCATGTTGTGACATAACATGTGGCCTTCACCAGAAACCCAGGAGGTGCCAGAACCATGCTCTTGGACTTTCCAGCCACCAGAATTGTGAGCCAAATAAACCTCTTTTCTTTATAAATTACCTAGTCTCATGTATTCTGTTATAGCAACACAAAATGGACTAAGACAATGATTACAAAGTAAAGAGGCTTATTTAAGAATAAGGAGAAAGAGAAAATTGTGTTATGCCTTGGGATATTAATTTCACTGTTTCAAATCTGTTTTTTAATTAAAAAAATTAAATTCATGTGATTATAACATAATAATAACAGAAAAAAAAAGAGAGAGAAAATCACCAGTGAAGAAAGGAAAAAAGCTTTCACAAGATGGCAATTGCAGGCATTAGAGGCATTCAAAACCTAGTCAATGATTTTAAAGCAAGCTTACCAATGCAGAGCCAGCACTGGTGGATGTCCACAGCAAAGGAAGTGATGAGGCCCGACTTTAAATCATGCTTTAATGTCCATGCATTGCTTGAAGACCTGAGATCCCAGCCGACCAGAGAGCCATTCACAGTGGCATAGGCAAGAACAGACTGTGCCCCCGAGTTGAAGTGATGCATATCCACGACACAGCCATCCTCCTTCTGATCTAGAATTCTAGAGAAATACACAAAGCAAAAGGCAATGACTTTTCCAGTCACTGAAAATATAGCATTAGTCTCTATCTAAGATGAATTTATATCCTATCAATGGTTAAGAAATAAAAACCATGTAACCCCATCAAGACAATGATAGCTGAGGCATTTTTTAAAGAATTTTAGACTTACAGAAGAACTGCAAAAATAGTAGAGTTCCAGTGTACCCTTCAATTAGCTTCCCCTCTCGTTAACATCTTGTATGACCATAGAACGTTTATCAAAACTAAGAAATTAACCTCGTTATAATATTAGCAATTACAGTATAGAACGTATTCTGATTTTCTGCTAGTTTTTCCACTTTTGTCCTTTCACTGTTCTAGGACCCAATCTAGGATACCTCATGGCATTAAGTTGTCATGTCTCCTTAGTGTCCTCCAATCTGTGACAGTTCCTCCCTCAGTCTTTTATTGTCTTTCACGACCTTGATATTTAAGACTACTGGTTAGTTATTTTAAAGAATGTCCCTCACCTTGGGTTTGTCTGATGTTTTCTCATTATACTGAGGTTAAGCCTTACTGGGAAAGACACCACAGAAGTGACATGCCCTTCTCAGTGTACCTGTTAGTATGCATTACTGCTGATGTTAACCTCAATCATTTGGTTAAGGTGGTGTTTGCTAGGATTCTCCACTGTAACATTTTTTTTGCTTTATACTTACTCAATATTTGGTGGAAATACTTTGAGACAATGCAAAAATCCTGTTTCTGCTTTAACTTTTACCCACTAATTTTAGCATTCATTTGATGGATCATACCTGTGGTGATCCAGTGGTGACTTTCTGCTTCCTCATCCCTTCTACACTTATTGATTGGAATTCTTCTGTAAGTTGTCACTTCTTCCCCATTAATTTATCTATTCACTTATTTATATCAGTATGGACTCATGAATATAATATTTATTTTATTCTTTGAGATATAATCCAATACTATTATTTATTTTGTTGCTCAAGTTGTTCCAACTTTGACCACTGGAAGCTCTTTCAAGTTGGTCCCTGAGCCCTTCCAATGTACTTTTTTTGAACACTTCTAACTTTCTGGCACCACAAGATGCACTAAGCTCATGTTTTATTTTCCCTGCTCCACCTCTAGAATCAACCAGTTCTCCAAAGAGCCCCAAAGAGTCCCCATTCCTTTTACTGAAGAATGGTATTTAGGAAACCAAGATCTAGGCATTAAGTGTCTCTGGTAGTGTCCCTGAAATATCTAATTCCCCTCAATAACCAGAGCTAAGAAATGTGTCATGTACTACTTCATGCATGCAGACACGTCTATATTTATGTACCTATTTAATTAAGTGTATATGTGTGTACATATGTGTGTATATATATTTGCATACACACATACATATATCATGAGTCCATACTGAGATCTCCAACTTCTCTCCAGCACCAGGGTTCAGTCTAGCCTTTGACCCTCTTCTTATTTGTAACTTCTTTCTACAACAGTGAGAAACCTGGCTCTCATTACCTAGTTTTGGAACTGTCAAACCACACCCCTGTGAAAAACAACCAACTAAAACACAATGTTTGAGTTCAGTTCTTTTTGTCATTAGCCTTGCAGTATCCAATTAAAACATTGTTTCTCAAAGGTACTTAGGTTGGCTCCTTTATACTCCATTCCCTACGATGTGATTATGTGATTCATTTGTAAAGTGCTCATTTGTCACAGACTACATTCCATCTTTCCCTCTACATGCTGGTGGATTTTTTTAAAAACTTACACACAGTAAAATTCACTTTTTGTGGTATACAGTTAAATGGGTTATGACAAATTTTTGCCATGTTTTGCCACAGAACCACAAAAAAACATTCCATACTCCAAAAATTTTCTTGGGCAACCCATTTGTAGTCAAGCTTTACCCATATCCCCAACCTGTGGCAATCACTGATATGGTTCCCTCCCTACTTTTGTTTTCCTGAATGGCATAAAAGTGGAAACATATGCGCATATAGCGTTTTGATTCTAACTTCTTTCAATAGCAAAATGCACTTAAGATTCATCAATGTTGCTGCATGAGTCAATAATTCATTCCTTTATATTGCAAAGTACTTTTCTACCATATGGGTGTACCAGTTTTTTTCAAGCTGAGACATTTTTAAAACTAAAAAGAACATTATAAAACATACTGGCCAGCCTACTTGATTAGCACATATCATATTTTTGAACAGACTGTTTTAGTTTTATCTCTTAGATCAGACATCAGCAAACAAAAGAGCAAGGTTTCCCTGGAGCACATTACTGTCAGACAGAGTGAAATCTAAACATCCTGGCATGGTCTCCCAATCTAGATACTTAATGTTTGCTTAGGGTAAAGACAATAATAACATAGTGAAAAGTGCTGTCTGTGTGT
Source organism: Galeopterus variegatus (assembly GCF_000696425.1). Lineage (NCBI taxonomy): Eukaryota > Metazoa > Chordata > Mammalia > Dermoptera > Cynocephalidae > Galeopterus > Galeopterus variegatus. The sequence goes on from NW_007726854.1 coordinate 84,220, forward strand.
GTGGGACCTGCGGGCACAGTCATCACACAGCACCCTTTGTCAATAATTTACATGAAACTCATTAAGTATATTACTATACAGTCATCCTCTGCTGAAACAGATTTTAAGTAAAATTGGCAGGTATTTGTTGTTAGTTAAAGGCCATATATAATATGTCCTGGACAAAAGCTGCTCAAATCTGTTTAGTTAATGTGTTGAAAATAACATGTTTTTAAATGTAAAAGCTAAACAAAACAACCAAAACAAAAAAATCCTAGGGGAGGCTGGCCAGTTAGCACAGTTGGTTAGAGTGTAGCCTTATAACACCAAGGTCAAGGGTTCACTTCTCCATGCCAGGCAGCTACAAAAACAAAAACATCCTAGGTAACCCAACAAACATCCCCTTCTGCTTTAAGCTACCCAAAGGCCATGACTAAGTAACTAAAATTCTCTTCATTCTGCTTTCTTCCTGTGGGGTCCAACACCTCTGCCTGGCATGCCTTTCTCAACCACTCTGCTTCAGCTGATTAACTCACATCTGGTCTCACCTGTTGGGAAAATATAACAAAATGGTCAGGGCACCTCAGATGTTGCTGAGCATCTGATGTAAATATGCACGTGTGCCCAGGTGTTCCTTGTTATTGTCTAATGTGATTGCATGTGTGCACCCAGGTGTGGGGAAAATAGGATAATTTAGTCAGGCTCCCTGGCTCAGGTCTGGTTGGGGGTTGAGCAACACATTTCTTGTGAACAAGTTGTGTGTGGGTGGAGTTAGTGTGCATGTGCACCAATGTATCTTTTTAGTTTTGTTGCTATTGTGTGTTCCTGAGTTTGTGAAGCAGAAGCTGGCCAGCAGAGCTCACCTCTAAAAAGAGAGCATGTTTACTCTGCTGGCAGCTGTTCAGTTTCTCTTTGGACTGCTTAGGTATTAGGTGTGTGTGTGCCAAATAAAAACTGTTCCTACTTCAACCAAGACTCCAAGGACCTTTTTGCCAGTTACTAGCTCATAGACCTGTGTGTGAAGGGTTTGTGAATGGGCTCGAGGGGTCTGTGAGCTCCAGACCCAGCCCTAGCTCTACAATTGGCATAGTCAGAGCAGGATTCTGAGCAGGTACAGGAGCCAAAAAGCTGTTGGAGAAGGAGGGAATGTGGCTACTTTTGAAAACGTTGTGCCCCGTAGCAACTTTCCTGCTGACTGGGATCTGGTTGCTGCTCACTGTACTGCAAGTCAGCACAGACCAGGCACTACAGTGGAAAACCCCTTAGGAGGGAGAAGAAATGTGGCTGTCCTTGAGTGTGTGGTGCCCAGTGGCCACTTTTCTGCTGACCAAAGCCAGGATGCTGCTCACTCTGCAGCAAACCGATTGAGATCTGAAGGGAAAAGCAGAGTTGTTAGAAGCACAGATAAATGTCATGGGTGATGACATGCAGCAACTGGCCACTCCTGCTTCTCACACCAGGGAGGATGATGAACCCAGTGGTGAGTTGGGGGAGACCATGCATCCCCAGCACTACCTGTTGTGCACCAGAAACTGAAACGTGAGCAGCCTATGGGTGTAGGCAGGCAACCAGTGGGCAATCCACAGGTGACCCAATTTACCAATTTACCACCTATGTCCCATATACCCAGGTTGAGTTAGTTGACCTGGGGAGACAGTTTAGGCAGAAACAGGGGGAGCCTGGCTGTTTGGCTGTTGCAGTTATAAGACCTAGGGGTGGATAGTGTGGTATGCTCTGGTGAGGAGATAGAAAAATTAGCCTCCATCACCATGCACCCATCCCTGAGGCAGCAGCTGCAAAATAGCCATAGATATGCACAAGGGCCAGGTAATCGCTCCTTAATGGAATGGGTGAATGCAGCTGCCCAAACCATATGGGCAAATGCTGGAGAACTGCCCAAGATTGTCAGTAAATGGCAAACGTATGCTGAGCTAGTCCAAATCATTCAAGAGCTGGGGATGCAGCAGTCCATGTTTAATGTGAACACTCTTGACCCGGATGATGAGAACTTTACCAGCAGCATGAGAGACATAGTGCTGTAGAATGCCCTGTCAATGTCTTTTGGGTCACTGATGCCCATACTGGCCCCATACATTGGTCACCCCATACATGAGGTAACGACCATGATAGCCCACTTGGGTGAAGTAGAGGATAGGAGACAAGCAAAAGGGGTCCGAAAGGTGGCTAAGACCAAACCGCCAAGAAATACTCAGGATTTTATCCCAAAGAGACCAAGCAAGACTAGCCGTAAGCAGGTGTGGCTTGACTTGCTTGCAGCAGGGGTTGATAAAAAGAAAATTGACCAGCAGCCAAATGCAGTTCTGTTTGCCTTGTGGTAGCAATTGCACCCTGAACAGCATTTCACCAAACGTCCAGAAACAGGTAGCAAGGTACACTCAGTGGATTTAAAGGATTTTTTTGGTTGCTCCCAAAAAGGCAGATGAAATGTTCAATTTCAAATAAGGAGCAGGCCAAGGTACTCGTCTTTTGGGGGCAGGCAAGGACCACAGGCCTCACGTGGTCGAGGACAAATGTGCAGCGTGTTTTGGCATTGGTGGATACAGGTGCAGAATGTAGCCTGATATATGGCAATGCAGATAAGTTTCCAGGGGCCACAGTTTGTACAGACGGCTATGGAGGACATAATGTTGAGGTCAAAGCTGTGTCATTGCCATTGGGCACAGGACAATTACCCCCTCATGTATATACTGTATATATATCCCCTGTAGCTGAATACATCTTGGGTATGGATGTACTTTAACGTTTGCACCTGCAAACAACAGTTGAAGAGTTTCAGCTGTGGATACGGACAGTAAAGCCTGTGTTACGAGGATACGCTAAACATGACCCACAGGTATTACCCAAGCCAAGATGTATACTTGATATAAAACAGGAGGACATGCAGAGATAAATGCCACTATATTGGAATTAGAAAAAGTTGGCATTTTTCGTCCAGCTCATAGCCCATTTAATGCTCTGGTATGGCCAGTAAAAAAGCCTGATGGTACCTGGAGAATGACTGTAGACTATCAAGAACTAAACAAAGGACTGCCTCCTTTGCATGCAGCTGTGCCTTCAGTTCATGACTTGATGGATCTGCTGACAACTCAACTGGGGACTTATCATTATGTATTGGACCTTGCAAATGCTTTTTTCTCCATCCCAATCTCAGCTGATAGCCAAGATCAGTTTGCCTTCACCTGGAAAGGGAGACAGTAGACCTTTCAAGTATTGCCCTAAGGTTATCTGCATAGCCCAACTATCTGTCATGGTTTGGTGGCTGGGGACCTAGCCAAGTGGACTAGGCCCAGCATGGTTACAGTGTTTCACTACACTGATGACATGTTACTAATCTCTGATTCTCTTTCAGATTTAACTCAGGCAGCTCCAATGCTTCTAAGTCATTTGGAACAATGTGGGTGGGCTGTGAACACAGCCAAAGTGCAAGGACCTTGGCTATCAGTCGAATTCTTAGGAATGGTCTGGCCGGGTAAGACAAGAGTCATCCCAGAAGCTTGTATAGGCAAGATACAGGCATATCCTCAACCCACAACTGTAGCTCAGCTACAGACATATTTGGGACTTCTGGGGTATTAGAGAGCTTTTGTACCCCATACGGCCCAAATGGCATGCTCACTGTATGCATTAACGAAGAAAGGAGCCCCCAGTATTGGACTGAGGAAGAAGAACAGGCTTATGAGCTACAAAAAGGGCAATACAGTAAGTACAGGCTTTTAAAGTGGCTGATCCCACTAAGCCTTCTGAATTAGATGTACATATAACCCAAGAAGGGTTAGGATGGGGTTTGTGGCAGAGACAAGACCAATTCCAAACACCTGTAGGATTCTGATTTCAGCTCTGGAAGGGAGCTGAAGTTCATTATTCTCTAACAGAAAAACAGTTAGCAGCTGTGTATTCTGCCTTGATTGCCACTGAAGCTATCACAGGAACTGCCAAAGTCCTAGTAAGGACAACCTACCCCATACTAGTTTGGCTGTGCACGTGGGCAAACAACCCTAAAACGGCCGTAGCTCAGACTCCCACTCTTTCTAAATGGGAGCATATATAGAACAAAGAAGTACTGTGTTGAGTCCTCTGTCCAAAGAGGTTGCCAACTGTGCTAGGACCAGTAGAGGTTTTAGAGGAAACTTTGACACAACTGTTACCCCTGGAGGTGGAGGCTACACCTTTCCATGAGGGACAGAGACCTATCACAGAGCAAGCCTGGTATACAGATCACTGTAGCATGGGACCTTCAGCATCGTGGACAGCTGTTGCTATCCAGCCCTCAATAGATACCATGCGGTATGAAAATGGCACAGGGCAAATCAGTCAATGGGATGAACTGAGAGCAGTATGGATGGTGATAAAAAATAAGCCTGGGCCATTAAATATTTCTACTGACAGCTGGGCTGTGTTCAAAGATTTAACCCTTTGGATCTCTACTTGGAAATATCAACAATGGATGGTAGGCCACTGACGCCTGTGGGGACAAGCCATGTGGCAAGAGTTATGGGAACTGGGAAATGAGAAAGAAGTAACTCTTTCCATGTCACAGGACACTTCCCCTTAGCCAGTCCAGAAAATGATGAAGCCAATGCCTTGGCTAAGGTAACATGGCTGGAGAGAGCCCCAGCTACTGATGTAGTCTGGTGGTTACATCAACGAATGCAGCATGCTGGCAGCAAAACCATGTGGATGGTGGCTCAAAGATGGGCCTTGCCTATAAAATGGGAAGATGTAGTGAATGCCTGTCATGCTTGTCCAGTATGTGCTCAAGAGAGACCACACTCCTGGCGGATGCCCCATATTTGCCCAAATGGGCAAATAACTTGAGGAAGGGTATCCTTGACTCGATGGCAAGTGGACTTTGTCCGACCACTGCCAAGGTCAGAGAATTTCAGATAATCTTCACAGCTGTTGATACAGCTACTGGTCTTCTGTTTGTGTGGCCTTGTAAGGCCCCACACCAGGTAAACACTGTGAAGGCAATGAATAGACTTACAGCCATGTATGGCCAGCTTGTAGTCATAGAGAGTGATAAGGGAACTCACTTTACTGGACGTGAGGTTCAGAAGTGGGCTTCCTAGTTGTCTCTTCAATGGAGGTTACATATGCCATATCATCCCCAGGCAGCAGGAATGATTGAACAGTATAATAGTCTTTTAAAAAAGGGGCTAAGGCTATCTACCCAACCCCCATGCCTGAAGGGGTGGACATGGCAGTTATGGCCAAGAGTCAGGATTCTAAATCAGAGACCCCACAAGGGTGGGCCCTCTCCAGTGGGGTCTGTGTTGCATAGGGCTGCCACACCTATGAAACTGCAACTCACTACTAAAGATAAGGTTTTGAAGCTGGGATATGGCAAGAATGGAAATATTCTCTTACCAGCCCCAACCTGTTTACAACAGGGACAGAAAGTACAATGGGAATGGCCTTGGAGAACAGAAACCCCCCCATATACGCTGGGTAGGTCTAATAGGGCCTTGGGGGAAAGGATTAAAAGAGAACTTGCAAGTTTCGCCTTGGGTGACAAGTACTTGGCCTCCTCGAGTAAAGGTAACATGGCCTGGAACAGATAAGCGCTCTATTCCAACGGGCACATTTGTATTATCATTATGGCCAATTATGAGTTCCCCTACACTGTTACATGTAGAAACAGTGTTAGTAGATAAAGTATGGTATCATAAACCAGGTAAGATACCTATTCCTGCAACCATCCTTCCTCAGGATGGCAAACTGGCATTTATCTTACCAGAGGGGTGAGAACTCCCCCTGCTGGTGCCAATAACCCTTCGGTCTTTACGCCCATAGTGTTCCGGCTGCAGGCACCAGAGTCAACTGGGCACATACACACGTTCATGTAATCAATGTGTTGGCTTACTGAATATGCAGTGAACTTCCCATCAGTATGCTACAGGATTCCCACGGAAAATTACACCAATGATGACTACTAACCAGACATGTGCAGCTAATAGTTGAAAGAACAGAACTACAAGCCTTAAGGACAAGCCTTAAGACATATTGAACAGAAAATAGGCTATATAAATGTAAGGGTCATTTATCCTCGCTAAGAGAACATCGCAGAAGATTCTGAATACGTAGGTTGTACGGCAAGGGACCCTGAAGGGGTGGATTGTTGGAAAAATATAAGAAAATGGTCAGGGCCCCTTAGATGTTCAGAATCTTGCCGAGCATCTGATGTAAATATGCACATGTGCCCAGGCGTTCCTTGTTATTGTCTAATGATGTGCTTGCACATGTGCACCCCGGTGTTTTGGATTATGGACTTGAGTATAAAGGACTAACGGCTCTGATATGCGGAGCTTCTTGAGACGCTCCCGGAAGCCACTAGGGCAGCTGCTCCTAGCTCTGAATAAAGCCTATTATTTCTTCACCCATGGCTCCCAGGACCTTTTCCTATTACCTAGCTCACAGACCTGCATGTGCAGGGTTTGTGACCCAGTCTGGACAACAGGATCGAGGGGTTTGTGAGCCGTAGCCCTAGCTTTACATCACCTATCCCTTTCAAACTGACTCCTGGTATCCCTGTAATGTGGCACATTACCACACTACATTAAAATTGTCTGTTCGCTTGTCTATTCTCCCAGTAGACTATAGATTCTTAGAAAACACAATATCTTAGTTTTCTTTAGAATCCTCACTGTGTTAACACATACTGATCAGTCAAAAAATTGTTCTTTATCTTGGGCCGGCCCAGTGGCGCACTGGATAGTGCGCCGCTTGGGAAGCGCGGCGGCGCTCCCGCCCGAGGGTTCAGATCCCACATACAGACCGGTTCCCGCTCACTGGCTGAGCGAGGCGCGGGCGCAACGCCGAGGGTTGCGATCCCGTTGCCGGTCCTGGTCCGGTACAGGGGCGACACTGAGGGTTGCGATCCGTTGCCGGACACGGAAAAAGACAAAAATAAAAAAAATTGTTCTTTATCTTTAAATATCTTACCTTGCATATGTTTAATCTGTAAGCAACCAGAATTTATTAGTAGTGAAGGAAATACTTAAATAAAACCAGTCAGTATTTTGTTTTATGATAAGCAAATCGTCTGTCCAAAAGCTCTACTCTAAGTTCCTATTAACTTCAGAGATGTTAATTCCAAGCAACAGAATGCCGACATTTCAGTTTTCCTTAATGAAGAACACTCACATTCTCAAAATCAGCCAGATAGAAGTAGTTGAGACAGAAGACATAACTGATAGATTCTAGACAGATTCTAGACTGGGATGAGCTGCAAGTTCAAAGCTATCCTTCTGACCTTTTTTTTTTTTTTTTTGTCTTTTTTCGTGTCTGGTAACGGATCGCAACCCTCAGTGTCGTGCCCGTACCGGACCAGGACCGACAACGGGATCGCAACCCTCGGTGTTGCGCCCATACCTCGCTCAGCCAGTGAGCGGGAACCGGTCTGTATGTGGGATCCAAACCCTCGGCGGGAGCGCCTCTGCACTCCCAAGCGGCACACTGAAGCAGTGCGCCACCGGGCCGGCCCAATCCTTCTGACCTTTTGATAAACTGGCAGAAAATAAGATACATAGATATGGTCTTCTAAAACTAATTGCATGTGATAATTTACTTACTTACAGTCTTATTTACTTCACGGGCTTAAAAAAAGAAGTACAATGTAAGAGGCCCTCAGTTGATCCAAACTACACTGCAGGGTGTGGAAGAAAGAGTGAAGTTACCGTAGTGCACTAACTGCAAAGTTTAAAAAGACAAAAGATAGATACCTGCTTTGTAGAGGGTGTATTTTAGGAGACTTGGGCAGCTTAGAAGCCTCAATTCCAAGAAGCTGGACAGCACCATTATCAGACGCTATAGCTAAGTAATGGGAGCCCTGGCAGAAGGTGAGCGTCTTGACTCGTCCTCCAATTCGGCTATATGTAAGAATAGATCTGAACAAAAGAAAAATAAGATTTCATTTCGGAAACAATCAAAAGCACATTATTATTGCTAATATTAAATATCCACATGACTACTAGAGCAAACAAAAACTACTATTTGAGGTCCGTTTTATCTTCCTGTTCTCATTTTTAAAAAATCACCTTTTCTTCTAATATTTTCAAATGACCATCTTCACATACTTCTATCATAGAAAGACTGTTCTCCTCTTTTCTAATCAGAACTCCTGTACTCATGGTCCTGATCCAATTCTCCTTCAACTCATGTAATACCTTACAAGAGGGCGGATCCCTCATGAATGGATTAATGCTCTCTCCGAGGGAGGGTGGCCTGAGTGAGATCTCTATTAGTTCCCTTGAGAGCCAGTTGTTTAAAACACCCTGGCACCTCCTCTTTCTCCCTCTCTCTTGCTTCCTCTCACCATGTGATCTGCGTGTATGCGCAGGCTGCCTGCCACTTTCTGCCATTATTAGAAGCAGCCTGAGGCCCACACCAGATGCAGCTGTCCCAGAATCATACGCCAAATTAACCTCTGTTCTTTATAAATTACCCAGACTCAGGTATTCTGTTGTAGCAACACAAAACAGACTAGTACAGGTATGTAGATTAATGCTTTCCATCAAATTTGGAAACTGTTTGGTCATTATTTCTTCAGATATTCTTTCTGCCCCCTTTTCTCTCTCCTCTCCTTCTGGAACTTTTATCACACATACATTGGAAGGCATGATGGTGCTCTACAGGTCTCTGAAGTTCTGTTCATCTTGATTCTTTTCTTTTTGTACCTCTGACTGAACAATGTCACTTGTCTGTCTTTAAATTCTGATTGTTTTCTCTTGCCAGTTGAAATCCACTGTTGAGATTCTCTGGTAAATTTATTTAAGTCATTATACTTTTCAACTCCAGAATTTTGATTTTGTTATTTATTATTTCTATTTTGATACTGTCTATTTGATGAGACATTATTCTCATACTTTCTTTCTTTAGACATGGTTCCTTTTAGTTCTTTCAACATATTTTTAATAGCTGATTTAAAGTCTATGTCTAGTAAGGCTAATGCCTGGGATTACTGAGATACAGTTTCTACTGACCGCCTTATTTCTTGTGTATAAGCCATCCTTTCCCGTTTCTTTGCCTGATTTGTAATTTTTTGTCCAAAACTGGACATTTGAAATTAATGTTTCAGTTTTGGAAGTAAGATACCAAAGCTGTTGCTATTTGTTTGTTTAATGACTTTCCTGGACTAATTCTATTAAGTCTGTATTCTTTACCATGTGTGGTCACTGAAGTCTCTGTTCAGTTGCTTAGTGGTCATCTAGTAACTGGACACACCATTCCCTAAATGCCTTGAACCATTAAGTATTCCAGCCTTTTATTGAGAATTTTGTTTGTGTTGTGGCACACTTTCAATGTTCCATCACGTATTTTACAACTCTGCCTTAGCCTTCATTTCCTGCTTGCCCAGTCCCTCAAAGTCAACTGGAGGTGAAAATTTGGCCTTTCTTCAGTTCTTTCCTGGGCATGTGCACAACCCTGCACATACGTGTGGCCTTATAGATACCTATGATTACATCAAAATGTGTCAAAGGCCTTACAGACATCTCATCACCCAGTTCTTCCTTTTAAGCTTTTTGTCAACCTGTTGTTAGCCCCAAGTGGTAATACCAACTCAAGCAGCTGCAATGTTAAACAAATGGTGATAATTATTTTCAATAAATGTCCTGTGGGTAGGGTTTTGTTAAAAGAACAAGGTATGAGCCAAGTCAAATAAAGATAGGCCCTGAAAATAAAGCTTTTCAGCCAACTGGAAGGGAGAACAAATAGTGACAATTCTCTTGGGATGGGGCTTTTGGGGAGTTCCAAAGCCATTACAACCTCTCCAGTAGTTACTAAGAGGCTAGTTTGCATAGCTAACATAGTTGTGGAATGGTTTGTTTTCAAGGCTACTTCAGAGCTGGGTAAAAGGGAAATGAGATTAAGGCAAGACAAATACTACATGGCTCACTCTTCTCACTGCGAGTAATAAATTTTTCTTCAGTATACACTCTTCTGATTGTTGCAAGACTTCATTTAATTTCCAGAGTTCTAAGAAAATTGACTTTGTTTTTGCAAGTGTTCTCATTGCTTTTATGAAGGAGCAGACTTTGGGGGGGTCTTTACTCTGCCACTGCAAAAGAAAAAACCCTATATGCTCTTCTTAACCATACTTTTTCTTACACAATTTATCAATACCTTTCATATTAAAAATTCCTATTTCTATAAATCAGTTTTATAGTTGCACTATCATGTATTTATCCAATTTGAGCCCTACTGCTAAACCTTTAGATTGCTTCTAGTTTTCTTATTACAGGCATACCTCAAAGATATCGGGCCGGCCCGGTGGCGCACTGGATAGTGCGCCGCTTGGGAAGCGTGGCGGCGCTCCCGCCCGAGGGTTCGGATCCCACATACAGACCGGTTCCCGCTCACTGGCTGAGCGAGGCGCGGGAGCAACGCCCAGGGTTGCAATCCCGTTGCCGGTCCCTGGTCCGGTACGGGGGCAACACTGAGGGTTGCGATCCGTTGCCGGACACGGAAAAAGACAAAAGACAAAAAAAAAAAAAAAAAAAAAAAAAAAAAAAAAATTT
>NW_007726854.1:94746-117958 GCF_000696425.1 Galeopterus variegatus
TTTGGGATCCGTTGCCGGGCACGGAAAAAAAAAAAAAAAAAAAAAAAAAAAAAAAAAAAAAAAAAAAAGATATTGCAGGTTCAGTTCCAGACCACCACAATAAAGTGAGTATCTCGATAAAGTGAGTTACACAAATTTTTTGGTTTCCCAGTGCACTTAAATGTTATGTTTGCACTTATATTGTAATCTATTAAAGGTGCAATAGCTTTATGTCTTTAAAATCTACATTCCATAATTCAAAAATATTTTATTGCTAAAAAATGTTAATAATTCCTCTAAGCCTTCAAGGAGTTGCAATCTTCTTGCAGATGGAGGGTCTTTGCCATGACATTGATTACTACTGACTGATCAGGGTGGTAGTTGCTAAAGGTTGGGGTAGTTGTCGCAATTTTCTTAAAATAAGAAAACAATCCTTTGTTATCATTCTAAAACTTTGTCGTCATTTCAACAATGGTCATAGCATCTTCATCAGGAGTAGAGTCCATCTGAAGAAACCACTTCGTTCATCCATAAGATGCAACCTCATCCATTAAAGTTTTATCACGAAATTGCAGCAATTCAGTCACATCTTCAAGCTCCACTTATAATTCTAGTTCTCTTGCTATTTACACAACTGCAGTTACTTCCTCCACTGAAGTCTTAAACCCCTCAAAATCTTCCATGAGGATTGGAATCTGCTTCGTCCAAACTCCTGTTAATGTTGATATTTGGATCTCTTCCCTTGAATCACAAATGTTCTTCATGGCATCTGGTGAATCCTTTCCAGAAGGTTTTCAATTTATTTTGCCCATATCCATCAGAGGAATCACTATGCATGGCAGGTATAGCCTTATGAAATGTATTTCTTAAATAATAAGACATGAAAGTTAAAATTACTCCTTGATCCACAAGCTGCAGAATGGATACTGTGTTAACAAGCAAGAAAAGCACATTAATCTCCTTGTACATCTCCATCAGAGCTCTTGGATAAACAGCTGCACTGTCAATGAGCAGCAATATTTTGAAAGGAATCTTTTTTTCTGAGCAGTAGGTCTCAACAGTGGGTTTACTTAGCAAACCATGCTGTAAACAGATGTGCTGTCATTCAGGCTTTGTTGTTCTGTTCATACAGCACAGGCAGAATAGATTTAACGTAATTTTTAAGAGCCACAGGATTTTCAGAATATTAAATGAACACTGGCTTCAACTTAAAAGTCACCAGCTATATTAGCCCCTAACAAGAGAGTCAGCCTGTCCTTTGAAGTTTTGAAGCCAGGCATCGACTTCTCCTCTCTAGCTACAAAAGTCCTAGATGGCATCTTCTTCCAATAGAAGGTTGTTTTGTCTATTTTGAAATCTACTGTTCGGTGTAGCCACCTTCATTGATTATCTTAGCTGGATCTTCTGGATCACTTGCTGCAGCTTCTACATCAGCACTTGCTGCTTTACCCTGCACTTCAACATTATGGAGATGGCTTCTTTCCTTAAATCTCATGAACCAACTTCTGCTACCTTCAGGGTTTTCTCCTGCAGCTTCTCATCTCTCTCAGCCTTCACAGAATTGAAGAGAGTTTGGGCCTTGCTCGGGACTGGGCTTTGGCTTAAGAGAATGTTGTGGCTAGTTTGATCTTCTACCCAGACCACTAAAACTTTCTTCATATTAGAAATAAGGCTGTTTCACTTTCTTATTTGTGTGTTCGCTGAAGTAGCACTTTTAATTTCCTTCAAGAACTTTTCCTTTGCATGAACAACGTGGCTAACTGGTATAAGAGGCCTAGTTTTCAGCCTATCTTGGTTTTTGACATGCCTTCCTCACTAAGCTTAATCATTTCTAGCTTTTGACATAAAGTGAGAGATGTGTGACTCTTCCTTTCACTTGAACACTTAGAGGCCATTGTAAGATTATTAATTTCAATATTGTTGTATTTCAGGGAATAGGGAGGCCCGAGGAGAGAAAGAGAGATAGTGGAACAGCTGGTTGATGGAGCAGTCAGACCACACACAACATTAATCAATTAAGTTTGCCATCTTATATGGGCAGGATTCATGGTGCCCCAAAGCAATTACAATAGTAACATCAAAAATCACTGATCAGAGATCACTATAACAGATATAATAACAATGAAAAGATCTGAAATGTTGCAAAAATTATCAAAATGTGACACAGGGACATGAAGTGAGCACATGCTGTTAGAAAAATGATGCCAACAGACTTGCTTGACCAGGGTTGTCACAAACCTTCAATTTGTAAAAAAACAAAATATTTGAGAAACAATAAAACAAGGTATGCTTATATCATAAAGAAAGCCAATCTTAGCCTTAAAACTAACTCTCTGAGTTTATTCTTAGTTATTGCCTTAGGATATGTGCATCATAAGACCTGTGAGATATACTGTCAAAAAGTCCTCCATGGAAGAACAGCATTGCACTGGAGGGCACTGTATGAGAGTGGCCCCAACGGCCTTACTAGGTTTTCATGCTACTTGGCTTTCTTACTGCATTTGAGAGAAGACTACGAGTCCCTCTCTTAAAATTCTCTCCTCTGCTGCAGTCCATGATATAACTTAAATGATTTTTTTCTCTCTTGTTTTCTGGCCCCTCTCTTCCTGTCTCCAAAATTCAATTTCCTAACATTCAGGCCTCAGGCATTTGTTGTCCTTTTTACCTTCTTTCCTTCAGAGTGGCAATACCACTCAAAACTTTTACTTTCAATACTACCACTCACTCCAAAATATGACTAACACTGACAACTTTCTTGTGCACCCCTCATTTTACTCCAACTCTTCACTGTAACAAAATTCCACTAAGATTTTTAACATCACCTCAATTTCAACAAGTACCAAATGTATCAATCTCCCCTAAAACTAAGAAGCAAAATGAGCCAGGAATAAGGTAGCACAGGAAGAAGATATGGAAAACATAGTTTAGAATACTATAAAGGAGTAAGCTGAAAACTCTGCAAAAGTTTAGAAAAACAGCAATTTTTCTAGAACTAGTCCCCAAAGGACAAACTGAAAGTTTAACTCAAATAAGAAGAAAATGGCAGAGCCAAGATCCAGATGGCGTAAATCACCAATCATAATTCAATGAGAAAGTTATTAACTGGGAACAGGGTGGACAGCCAACATAACACATGGGGGAAAAGACTCAGTAGTCAGAATGTACTAGTAACATTTCCAAAGAAAACATATCAGTTTTGCTGCTCTTTGGCTTCTACCAGCTGTTTCCCGCTTGTCTCTGGCAATAATAAATGCTTCTTTCTTCCCTCATAAGTCCATGAGGGAATGTGATGAGGGCAACATATTCTGTTCCCCTGCCCTCTTCCCCACCCTGGAATCGGGATGGAGCACCTCCAAGCCAAGGCCTTCTGCATTCCACGAATAAGAGAGCAGGTGTTACAGCCAACCAAGAAAGCAGTTGCATCCAGAGGAGATCCAATTTCCTAATCATGATACAAACTTCCCAAAGACTATAAAACTGACTAAATTGCCAAAATCTTGGGGAAATCATTGCCTGAAGTATGACACTGGGATGCAAAAGGCATGACTCTGATAAAAATCATTTGGAAATTAACAAGCAGGGATTTTGCAAAGTAAACAGATGATTTCAAGTTCCTACTTCAGAAGTTTACCTACGTTAATTAAACTTATCCTCCTAATAAGAAGTGAGAATTAATGCAACTGCTGATGATAAAGAACCATTTGGAGAACAATTATCAGAAGAGGTACTTAAAATGCTAATCAAAATGCTAATAATGATGGGGGAAAAAAATCAAAAGAATGGTTGGAAGGAGGGAGGGGACAGGGATTTAAGGGGAAAGGACATGAGGAAACATCCTGTTGTGATGGTCATATTCTGTATCCTGAAAGTTCAGGTTGCAGAAATGTAGGTATTTGCCAAAACTCATGGAACGGTTCACTTAAGATCTGTGTTCTTCATAGCTCATAAATTTTATGTCAAAAAAGAAAAAAGTGCTATATATAATTATTGAACTTCAATGATGTGCATGCTGAGGTTTTTGGAGGGTGTGTACTGATGTCTACAGCTTACTTTGAAATCATAAAAAAAATGGATTGATAAGAGGTGGGATAGATGGACAGTTCAAAGACATAGAAAATATAGTAAAATTATTAACTATAGAATCTGGTTGGCAAATACATGGATGTTCACTGTGAAACATGTTTAACTTTATTCTAAGTTTGAAAATTTCATAATAAAATGTTCACAAAAAATTGCTACACGGGCTCAGGATTCTTTCATTGATTTTTGTGTTCTGATCAACACAATGCCAAGAGAGAATGAACACGAAAACAGTAATTAAGCTTAGTGTAAAAAAATAGAGCCCTTTTTAAAAAAATAATCAGCACAGAACTTTATCATACTGGTACATAAGAAATAAACTTTTTAATTATTTGAGTTATCAAAGACATATTGTTGTTTGACAATTTTGTAGTTGATAATGGTCAACAAAGTGATAACAAGAAAAGCACCAGACTCCCCACATCATTTTACATAGATGAGATTTAATTTTGATTTCTAGTAGCTTTCTTTTCAGACCAAACTAGGCAAAGAACAAATAAGAATACGGTAGAAAAGACAGAGAGAAAGAGAAAGAGAAGGGGGTAGTGCAGACAGACTGCAAATCTAGTAGAAACAAACTATAAAATCATATAAATCTAAAATATTCGTGCTTATAGTAATCACACTTATTCAAAATCACCTCATGCATATTTAAAGTCTTAGGGATTTCAAGTCAGAAATGATCTCTTTCTTGTTCACAGCAGTGGGGCAATGGTATAGTAGTTATTTTCCTTATAGAGCTAGCCAGCTATTCCATTATTTTTTGAATTTTCTCTTGCTCATACTCCATCTAATCCATTCAGCTCTACCATTGAAACACATCCAGAGTCTTATCATTTTCCACTATTGCCACTACTACTACCCTGGCCAAAGCCACCATCTCTGGCTTCAATTACTGAAACAGTCCCCTAACTTCTCCCCTGCCCCTCTTTGGTGTATTCTCAACTGAAAAGCCAAAATAATTCTGTCAACATCTAACTCAGATCATGTCTCTCCTCTGCTCAGAACCCTCCAAAGGCTCCCATCTCACTCAGAGTCAAAGTCAAAGTCCTTTACAACAGCCTACAAGGCTGGCCCCTCTTGCTCACTCTGCTCCAGCACACAGACCTATCTGATGTTCCTCAAATATGCCAAACATCTTTCTTCCTCACGACCTTTGAAATTCCTGCTTCCTCCACCTGGAATGCTCTTCCACAAGATATCCCCATGGCTCTTTCCCTCACTTCTTTTCAGCTCTTTCTTCAAATGTCATTTTCTCTGTGAAGCATTCTCTGGCAAATTTATTTAAAATTCTACCCTATCCTACCCCTCCTACATTTCCTATCCCCCTTTTCTGTTGTATTTTTCTCCATAACATTTTTTTTTAACCATCTAACACACTTTATGCCTTACTTATTTATACTTTTTATTGTCTCTCACTTTCCACTAGAAGGTAAGCTCTACAGAAGAGGGATTTCTGTCCATTTATCGTTGTTGTCCATTCTGTCAATTTATCCTAGAACCTAACACTACTAATTACAGAGTTAGCACTCAATAAATATTTGTTGATTTTAATGAATGAACTGATCCATTCCTGAGCATATGCTACCTGGTGGTGGTGGTCTTCCCTTCCATCTTTTGACTATTCCAGATTTTCACTGTGCCATCATTTGAACATGTTGCAAAAAGTGAGTGTTCATCAGAGACTCTAATTCGATTCACAGCAGATTTGTGTTCATGAAGATGTGCAACTAGTAGACCTTTAGGACGCCACCCTAAGGAAAAGCAAAGGAATTATCTTAAACTGTAGTTCACAAATACAATCTCCCCCTTACCTTCCAGCCACAACCACTGACAACCAGTATAAAAACTAAATAATTAAAAGGTACCAAAACTAAAAGAAGTAAAAAAGTAATTAAAAAAAAAGGGGGGGGGGTACCACCAATGACTAGCACCTACTGGACCACAGCCAGAGTAATTCTGTTGACATCTAACTCAGATCACGTATCTCCTCTGCTCAGACAGATTATCATTTACTAAGTAAGACATCAAGATAGTAATTAAATATTGCTCAAATAGCTTCAGAAAGACTGCACATGGGGCCATTTTCCAGCATGTGTGAAGGCACAGCAGTCACTTTCCCCTAAAAGCCCTTACTACTGACTCAACAGCATGAGGTAATGATTACCTTGTCCTAGAGAAATTGGGCACTAGGGAGGTAGCTTGAGCACAAAAGTCTCAAAGACCCAGCTCCACCATACCATAAATGTGTGACCTTGAGCTATTTATTTAAATTCTGAGCTTTAATTTCCTCAAATGTAAAATGAGAGGTAGATTACTTAACTCAAAGGGTGACTATATGGACAAACAAGATGTAAAAAAAAGTCTAATATTGTCCCTACCCCATAGTAAAACACCCAAATGTTGGCTGATTCCTTCTCTACCTGCAATCATTTATTCTATGGTATAAATGCATTAGTATAAATGGTGTTATAAATTACAGCCTCAGAATGTGCGTGAACTTTTCAGTACTTTTTCATGACATCTATAACCTTCTATATTTTATTATGTATATTCTTCTTGTGTATAATTAATTTCCTCTAATAAATTATAAATTCCCCGAGGCCAGAAATCATGTCTTATCTATTCTGAATCATTCACAATACCTAGCATAGGTCCCCCTGCACATAACTGTCTTCAATGTTTGATGAATAAACATTTTTTGTATTAAGTATAACATTTCATAACATTTAATATTATTTAATTTTAAAATAAAACAGAAAGCTATACTGAAGATCACACTGTACTGGGAGTCAGCACCGTGCCTGAGTAATAACAATGTCTTTTCAGAATTTCTTTTTACCAAGAAACAAAACTAAAACCAAGTCTACTGCCAAACCTAGCTTACTCTAAGATAAAAAATAAAACATTTCCCCTTGGATCTCTAGTTCACATGTATAGAACAACGGCTGAACATGATTTTTAAGGAGGATATGATGAATTTGAAAGTGATCAAAAATACTTTGTAATAAAGTCTAGGTAGTATGCCAGGCTAGGTTGAACATTTCCCTCTAGAGAAAATCAATTTCATATAACTACTCAAGAGTGGAAAGAAAAGAACAAGAATTCAACAGTCACTACACATTTCTTTTTTTTTTTTTTTTTGGAGGCTAGCCAGTATCAGAATCAAAACCCTTGACCTTGGTGTTATTAGCACCACATTCTCACAAGAGAGCTAACCAACTTGCCCCCACCGCACATTTCTTGAACCACACACTTTTTTGTGATTACTGAATAAAATGTATTACTCCACTTGAGTATAAAATACCACTTATAAATACAGATTCTGTCATAAAATAAAGTAGATAGCATGTGGGCCGGCCCGGTGGCGCACTGGATAGTGCGCCGCTTGGGAGGCACGGCGGCACTCCCGCCTGAGGGTTCGGATCCCACATACGGACCGGTTCCCGCTCACTGGCTGAGCGAGGCGCGGGAGCAACGCTGAGGGTTGCGATCCCGTTGCCGGTCCCCGGTCCGGTACGGGGGCAACACTGAGGGTTGCGATCCATTGCCGGACACGGAAAAAGACAAAAGACAAAAGAAAAAAAAAAAAAAAAAAAAAAGTAGATAGCATGTGGTCAAATTTTTTTCTGTTTTTAAAGCAGGACTGGTGAATAATATTCACTTAAATCACAGAAACAGCTTAAACACTGCATGATATTTATTCAGAAAGGAAAATTTATGTGACTAGAGATGCCACTTACCACTTAACAATATTTTCTAAATCTTTAAATCATTGACTTCTACCAGCATTTTCCCCAGTCCATACCAGAAGCCCATGGAAATTCACATGATTTTTAAACTTTTACATATAAGCATGCCATGCATTTTTTCTCAGTTTTCAAGTTAAATTTTTATTATTAAAATCTAAATACAGAAATTCATTAAAAATCTATAAATCTAATGTCTAAGACTAGCTCTGCCACATTACACTGGGAAAGTCTGTTAACACAGCTGAGCCACATTTTCATCTGAAGTATCTTTAAAGTGTCTTTTAATCTTCTCAGAACATAGGAGTATTTGCCCCAAATCTTAATGTTGGTAACTGCCAAGTGGTGGAGTTATAGGTGATTTTTTTCTCTTTTTTAAAGTACCCATTATTTTCTAAATTTTCTACCTTTTTCTTAAAGAATATAAACAAATGTATATTAAACCCTCCAGAAATTAAAAGCAGGAGTTTACCTCAAAAAGCTTGACATTCAATGAGAAAATGGCATAACACAAGACTGGTAAAATCTAGTACTATAAATGGGGAAAACAAAGTACAGACAGGCTAAATTATTAAGTGACTGGCCTAATATGACAATGCAAGTTTCTCCCAGAACTAAAAAGTTACAAACTCCACAAATAATGACATAAGATTTCTCACTTATTGCTTTTCCTCTGGGCTTCCCAAGTGACAGTTTTTTCTTATTTCTTTTGTTCTAGGCTTAGGCACCTAGGCTGGAATACAACTACTTATCAGTGGAACTTTTACCAGGTGGTGGTGGTTTACTCTCCCATTCAGCATTTTCCATCATCTGCTTAGCTATCCTCTCAGCATTGCACTGCTCCCGCTTCTGCTGTATGAGCTGCTGAAGTTCAGTTTTACAAGTTGTGATCCGAATCTGATAGGTGGATGGTAAAACTGTACTACTTAAAACCTGAATTACTGGTTTTTTATTTTGGACATTTGTCACTTCTGAAACCTGCAAAACAAACAGAATTACAGGTATTTATGTCATAAGCAAAGTACATTTGAAGATAAAAATGTTCTAGCAATGCATTATACCAGCTCTTTGTCCTTATTAATGTACCAATTTTAAAATTTATTTAAATAACATTTTTCCAATGAAATCCTAGTTAAAATGAAGTTTAATCATAAATGTTACATCTCCAAACCTTTATGTTGTATAAAAAAAAAATTATCAGCACAAAAATAACATTAAACAAAAATCCTCATTAATTTAAGTGAAAAGAAGAAATAAAATTTCAATGTATCAGTCTGGTTCAATTAATATTTTTCATTTAAAATATGATTGGCTAGGGAAGAGTTACTTTAAATTACAAACTTATTTCAAATATATCAAAATCATCATGACATTTATCACACATAGCAAACTTTGGACTTGTTCCCAGAAGTGTTTTTGCTGTTTTACAGATATAACTATGTTATATTAGAGGAGGAATAAAAAAGATCTAAAAGATTTCACTATAGCCTAATTATAATCACTGTTCATAATAATATCTTCACCCACAATTTCAGATCACTTTATTGGCAAGTACTCTAAAATGAGATCTTTTGGTGCTTCCAATAACTAGATTTCCCCTTGGCTATAAAATAAAGATAAACTTGTCTTAGAAATATGTCCT
This sequence comes from Galeopterus variegatus, assembly GCF_000696425.1. Lineage (NCBI taxonomy): Eukaryota > Metazoa > Chordata > Mammalia > Dermoptera > Cynocephalidae > Galeopterus > Galeopterus variegatus. Next base: position 104,197 of record NW_007726854.1, read on the forward strand.
CTCTGTCACCATATTGATTTTTCCAATACAGTTCACAGCCTGTAAACATCCAAAACAGCAGAATGGAATTCAAAGTCATAAGTAAGGCTATCGCCTAGGTGACAGTACCTGTGGAGAAGTTGACAAAGGGACACAAATGCCAGCAGAGGACTCGGAACGAGGAGGCTTCCCAGTTTGCATCACCTCCTGGTCACTCCCTTTAGGTAAGACCTGTGGGATGTTCGCTGGTTCCAGTGACCCAAACATGCTTTTCCATTCTTCATTTACATTTGAGTCTTGTTTTACATGTTTTCTAGCTATGAAAGTATATTCAGAATAGTCAGTCTGAAGGTAGCCTTTAAAACCAGTATGTGCTTTTATTGCCTTTTTCTTGGGGGAACAACAATGGACTTCACATTCTATTTGTTTCCTAAGATCTCCAATTTATTCATATTTATATATCAACTCATTAACTCTCATTTCATCTCTAAGGCGGATGCAACAGATGCCCTTTCAATGGTGTTAATAATTAGACCTAACTGCTTCCTAGTTTCCCAAGGCTAGCTCAATTTCAAGTAACTGCTTTATCTGAAGAAGCAACAATAAAAAAAAAACTTTTTCAAATGTCACTGACCACACTGCTAAATATAAGCTCTCTATTTTCAGTATCGGTTATTCGGAAAACAAAAAAGAGCAGAAGAAACAAAAATTCAATTGCTATACAGTTACCTCCTAACTATAGACAGATGAGAAGCCCTTTACTTTTGTCTTTGTCCAATTACCAAAAGTGTATGAAGCAACAAAGTTCTAGCATTATAACATGCATAATTCAAGATCCTGATGCACAGTCCTCCAACTTTGTAAACCACATAAATTTAGTATAATGATATACTATCATATTATTTTGCAAAAATAAAATATAGTTTTATAACTTGCTTTTCCCCTACTTAACTAAATACCTTGAACATTTACTAAACCATTCCTCTATTAATGGACATTTAGATTACTTCCTTTTTTTTTTCCATTGAGAACTTTATTATACATATTTCTTCACATGCCTGTCATTGTTTCTTAGGACAAATTTCCAACCAAAAACAGTAAGTCAAACAGTAAGGATGTTTTAAATTACAGTGACTGATGTCCAATTGCCTTCTAAAAAAATACGTTTACTTTATAATCTCACCAATAGTGTATGAAAATGCCTACTTCCCCACACCCTTGCCAAAACTAGGTATCATCAGTTTATACCGATCACATAGGAAGGAAATGGCATCTCATTATTTTAGTTTGGATTTACTTAATTAAACATGCATTTCTATCCTATCAGTTGTCTGATCAAATCCTTCATCCTTTTTGCAGAGGGGGATGGTGCTTGCTTTTTTCTTATTTATTTGCATGATTACTTTATATATTATAGATGGAAACCATTAATAATTAGGTTGCAAATAATTTATCCCAAATTTGGCAATTAGAGGTTTATCATAAGTATTATTCATTAGCTGCACTCAAAATCTGATGCTGCAATAGAGGAATTATTAAAGTATGTACTTGCCAATAAATATATCTGCACAAGAACTTAAAAACCTCATACAATCAATGCCAACATCATAAGAGCTGACAGTTCCAAATCTCAAGACTTTAAATGGTTAAGCCTTCTCTGGTCTCTACTCTTTTGTATTTCATTGTTAACAGCAAGACCATTCTTTTAAGTTCACTGAGCATTACCTACTAATAACAAACCAGAAATCTTTACCTCATTTTACATAGATTTTTGGCCTTGGGTTGGTAGTTGAAGGATTAAAAACAGAATTTAATTTTCAATTATACACCTCCATAAAGGCAACATAATTTTATTATAAGAGTGAAGCTGTGGAATCAGGCCTTAGTTTGATACATACAGAACTGTGATTTTGGCAGGTTATTTAATCTCTTAATGCTTAGCTCACTTCCGCACCTTTCCTCCTCCAAATCTCACTATTTAGTACAGTCAGCTATCCACATACTTGGATGTGAAACCCACAGATATGGAGTGCCGACTGCAATGGAATCACTGTATTTGAAAGTTCTACATCAGGGAAATAGGGCTTTTTATTTTATTATTAATTAGCTAAAAACCAGCTAATAACTAATAATAACAAGATAAACACTCACACACAAATGTACTAACCCCGCTTGTCATCTGGTTCTTGCTTGGTTTTAACAAGATCAACTTGTCTCCCAGTTATGCCTAATGCTGCCAAGTCAATTACACCTTTCTGACTACTATCATGAAGATGGCTCTGATCCACTATATTGGCCTTTGCTTTGTTAGATTTCATCATGAAGTCTTTCAGAGCCAGAAGCTTGTCTTCCTCTTCCTCTGTCATTCCCTAAAACCAAATAAAACCATATATTTAGGTTATTTTCACAAGTAATAACAATAGGCCTTGGAATGACTTATAGCTGAAGAGTCAAACCACCCAATTTAAAATTGAAAGAGTCAGAATGGTGAAATGAAGCAAGCAAACACAAGTGAAAAAGAAAGTATCAATGCAGAACAACATGTCACTGCTGGAATCTCCCAGAACACTATTAGGGCACTTTCTACCTTTTTCATGATTTACAGCTTAACTTTCTTCCTAAACGGTAGCATTCAAATATAATCCATCTTTGAAATTTCCAAATAACTTAACATAATGCCTGATATCTAGCAGATCTTTAACACAGTATGTGACTGTTGAATAAACATTTAGTATCTAAACAAAAATTCTGAATGTACAATATCAAGCAAAAGAAAGTGTACCCAAGGGCCGGCCCATGGCTCACTTGGGAGAGTGTGATGCTGTTAACACCAAGGCCATGGGTTCGGATCCTATATAGGGATGGCTGGTTAGCTCACTGGCTGAGCGTGGTGCTGACAACACCAAGCCAAGGGTTAAGATCCTCTTACCGGTCATCTTTAAAAAAAAAAAAGCGTACCTACTTCAACCTTGCTCCCAGTTGTGTTGAGAATATTAAATGAGGCTTTATATGTGAAGACACTCTATCATACTTAAAACGTATTTAAGTACAATAATCATAGAGGGATCCTTGATTAAAATTTTTCCTGGTATTAACCTGAGATTCTTTATTTTCACTTCTCCTACAATTCACTTAGAGTCTCTATTTTATAGCTATAGTAAGAGTTCTCTTCTTTTTGTTAGTCCATGTTTTAGTCCACAAAAGGGAGAGACATAGTAAGGGCCATAAAAAGGAATAAAGTACTGATACATGCTACAACATGGAGTAACCTTGAAAACATGAAGACCAGTGAAAGACAAACAGACACAAAAGGTTACATATTGTATGATTCAATTTCTATGTAATGTCAAAAATAAGCAGAATCCATACAGACAGAAAAATTAGTGGCTGCCAGGGGCTGGAGGGGAGGGAAGAAGGGGGAATGACTGCTAATGAATACGGGGTTTCTTTTGGGGGTGATGAAAATGTTCTGGAATTTAACAGTGTTGATGGTTGCATAACTTTGTGAATGTACCAAAAACCAGTGAATTTAATGGCATATGAATATTTTCAACTAAAAAAATGTTAAAATGCACCATTAAAAAAAAAACAAAACATGTCCGCACGCACACACACACACAAACGTTACAAAGAAAATTACAGGACAAGGTTGTTTATAAACTTAAATGTAAAAATACCCAATAAGGTACCAGCAAACCAAATCCACTATATATAAAAACATTTTATATTATTATTTATATACTATACAGACTGTCCTTGACTTATGATGGTTCAGTGTTACAATGGGTTTATTATGATGTAACCCCATCATAAGTCAAGGAGTATCTGGACTTATGAAGGTTTGACTTACAAAATTTTTTGACTTTACAATGCATTTTTGGTGTATTAAAGTATATTTGACTTATGATATCTTCAATTTACGATGGGCTTATTGTGATGTAACCCCACTGTAAGTCAAGGAGCATCTGTATATTTATTATTTTACATTACTTGAGTGTTTTATATAATAAAAGTGTTTTATATAGATACATGACAAAATTGTGTATATTCCAAATATGCATAAAAAAGGGTAGTTTTAAATAGAAAAGTCAATGTATTTCACCACATTGATAGAGTAGAAGAGAAAAACCATAAAATGATCTCAGTAGATGAAGAAAAGACATTTGATAAAATTTAACATTCTACAATAATCCTCTTAGCAAGCCAGAAATAGAAGGAAATTTCCTTAATCTGATAAAAGATTATACAATAACATCATACTAAATGGTATAATGTTGAGAGTTTTCCCTCTGAGATGAGAAACGAGGATGCCCACTACCACCAATTCTATTTAGTACTGTACTGAAAAACCTAACTTAAATAAGGAAAAGAAAACAAAGTTATTCAGACTGGAAAAAATGAATAAAACTATTAATATTCATACATGATATGACTGGGAATATACATAATTCAAAAGAAATATATAAGCAAATTATTAGAATTAATAAGTTTTAAATAAACTTATTAAGTTTAATTGGTTGCTGGATACAAGGTAAAAAAATAATATTTAATATACTAATTATAATAGCATTTAAAAAATTAAACACCCAAAATATTTACAATAAAAGGTGTGTAAAACTTTACAAAGTAAACCTGAAACTTTATTAAGATAAATTAAAGAAAACCTAATAAAATGAAAACATATACCATGTTTATAGACAGTAAGAGTCAATACTGTCAAGAGTTCAGTTCTCTTCTACAGCTTCAATGAAATCTCACAATATACCAACAAATTTTCTTGTATAAAGTAACAAAGCTAATTTGAAAAACCATACAGAAAATATAAGTGGAAATGTAAAGAACCAAGGATAGCCAAGACAATCTTGAAAAAGAAAAAAAAAACAAGCTGGGAGATTTTATTCTATCAGAGATCAAGCCTAAGTTATAGTAACTAAGAAACTGCAATACTAGTCTATGTCCACAAACATATCCACCGACTTCTGGTTCTAGCCATGACAGAGTAACAGAGGCAAGATTTGCCCTCCCACTTTAAACAACTCTAAAACTGGACAAACAATTTGAAACAACACTTTTCAGTCACAGGAAAACAGGCAGCGCAGGTCTGAAATCCCTAAGATAAAGATGAGTCCTATGACTGTCCCAGCATACTGTCTAGGTAAGAGTTTCTGGGACATGGCATAAGGAGAAGGAACAGAGTACAATAGAGCTGAGTTTAAAAGACAGATCAGAGTTCAAAAAAGCCACAAAGGCTAAGTTAATGGGGCAGAGGGCTTCAGAGACCTACAGAGGGCTCTCCTTGAATCTTCGGCTGAATATTAAACTATGTATGCATGAAGAAACTACCTTTTGCCCCAAAAAGAGCAACCAGAAAGCCGTAGGCCAAACAATTCTCACAACTCACACAGGGCTGGGAATAATTCACGGTTCCACCAGCCAAAGGTGAAAGAACTTAATATACACAGAGCATTGTGTCCTCATAAGTCCTCGAGAGTGGGGCTCGATTGACCAACTAAAGGTAGCTGTGGACCTGTCCTAAGAAAGCTTAAAAGTGAGGTTTAAAAGGATGAAACTAATTTCAAATAACTGTACAACAGAACAAGTCCAACACTATATATAGGAATTCAGCTCCCAACAACATAAAATTCATAAACAGAGAAAGAAACTGGACAGCTAGGGGTCAGGAATTGGAGTAAAATTTACATTTTATTATAGATACGTACACCTTTTCAACTTTATACCTGTGTTTACACTACTCAGTCACAAATTACTAAAAAAGTTAATTACAAAAATTAACTGGCTGGTTAGCTCAGTTGATGAAAGCATGGTGTTATAACACCAACATCAAAGGTTCAGATCCCAGCACCAGCCAGCTACAAACACACACACAAAATTACTAAAATAAAAAACATTAAAAAGTTAAAAATGTATCTGTCATTTTTTTTAAGTAAGGAGTGAAATCATTTTGTGTTCTTTATTAGTGCCTGATTAAATGAAAACAAATAAAATGTGGAGCTCCTGTGGATGACAACTATCTAAAACAGCCCTGCCATGTGTCATCTCCTAATGGTAAGTCCTACTGAAAATCTGGAGTACAGACAGATTCCAATTCCCATATGGGTAATGTTCCAAAAGTGCATTTTAAGTCTGTTATCTGGAATTCTGAACATATTTTCCCATAGAAACAATGCTACTTTACCCATGATATATCACAAGTATAGTCCTGTACAAAAGAGCACTGTAGAACCCCAAGTAAAAAAAATTCTGTAAGAGTGTTCAGAATTACTGCTTGAGCAAGGTAAAAACACATCTCTTCTTTCTGTACCCCAACATTAGGAACAAGGCCTCAACTCCTACCTCCAAAGCCTCCCCTGGCTCCAAGCCTCTGCTAGTAATCCCAAGAAACTCAGGTAGTATAGGGACCAAAAAGAAGTGAACGTAGAGAAAGGGCTTGAAAGGGGCTGGAGGAAATAAACTGCACATAGGCTTCTTCCTAAGTCTGTATAAAACCCAAGCAAGCTTCTCAGTTTTTGCTCTGTTTTTTGTTTATTTGGAGAGGCAACATGGCATAGTGAAGGAGTGTGGGCTTTGGAGTTAGATAGGTTTAAGTTCAAGTGCCAATACTGAAACTTACTGCACTACATGAGCACAGGCAAATTACCTACTTTCTTTGTGTTTCAGTTTCCTTATCCATAAAACAGGGACAACATCTGTTGTTCAAGATTGTTGTAAGGACAGTCACAAGATATGGAAAGTATCAACGAAGTAGTAGACTCACTGTAGCTGACGTTGTTCTGCTATGTCTTCTGAAGACCTCAGAGATTCTGGCCTGCTTTCCCTGTCCCTTGAACAGAATATATAGTCTCCTAACTCCTTAGTCCCCTATTATCACAAGAAACAATGTAAAAGAGGGGATTATTGGTTTCTCTTTTTCCACTCAGTCAAATGAAAGATAAACGAGGGACAAAGGAGAGCAAGAAATGACATTTCACAGGAATACATGTCAGTGAGTTTTAGTGATTTTATCATGGTACCCAGTAAGGGGGCTGGCACTGAAGGAGCAGCAGTAGCAGAAGGGCTTAGGAGAACAGCAAGATATAGAAAGTAGAGAGGCTATGGGAACTGCGCCCTCCAGCTCTGTCTTTTTACCCATAGCAGTGGCAAAACCTACACCTTGGCAAGGTATAGAAGAAGAAGGGACTTGGGGCTCGGATGGTTCCAAGTAACTCATGACTTATAATGAAAAGGGAATTTCAGGATGGAGTCTTTTAATTTAATATATAGGACTGGCAGAGGAGAAAGAAATACAAAGAGTCACAATGTCCAAGCCTGAAGAAACATTTAGATTCAGATGGATTTACTGCATGCCCAAATCTTTTGATGAGGATTACTTACTCGGGAGAAAAACCAGAAAACTATGATTCAAAGTAAAATTTTCCATGTTGCTTTCTAAAATATAAAATACACTTAATGTACAAGCCAAGGTTAAAAGAAAACCCAGAGAAAAAGCTCTTCATAAATTCCAGTCACATCAAATTAAGTCCTTAAGAATATAGGAAACAGAACCACTGTCCTGGAAGAGACATTCAGAGGCAGTCCCAGCCTCAAGGCAAATCTATATCTAAAAGAACCAAAATGGTTATTGACTAGCCTCCATAGAAGCCTGTTCCAATGTTTGATCACCCAAACCAACATTTGGGCATCAAACGAAACTGGATATTCAGTGACAAGTACAATATACAAAAGGATTTACATTGCAAAACTAATAAAATTCTTGCTCTGCAACTGAATGCATTGCATTTCCTCATCTTCTTTGGTTAGACAAGAGATGACTGACAAGAATTCTCTATAAAAACGTTCTACAGAATTAAAGGCAGTCATTAACATTGTCCCTCAGGGCCGGCCCAGTGGCGCACTGCGCTAGTGCGCCGCTTGGGAAGCGCGGCGGCGCTCCCGCCCGAGGGTTCGGATCCCACATGCGCACTGGTTCCCGCTCACTGGCTGAGCGAGGCGCGGGGGCAACACCAAGGGCTGCGATCCCGTTGCTGGTCCCGGTCCGGTACGGGGGCGACACTGAGGGTTGCGATCCGTTGCCGGACACAGAAAAAGACAAAAAAAAAAAAAAAAGAAAAAAACATTGTCCCTTAGTATTTGCCTTATAGCTCATACAGCATATATTCAGCAATTGTATTCTTTATTTCTAACCATTTTTATTCCTATCTTGACTTCCACACATCCCTCATAGAACAGAATACTGAATCTTGACTTTAATGTTTCTAAAGAGGCCTTAACAACACCAAGTATAAAAAAGAGATTGCTTTCTACTTCTAACAAGATTTGTTAATCAATACACATTCATAGGCTTTTTAATATACAGCAGTAAACTGCTGGTTTATTCGACCTAAAATGCATTATAAATCCAAGTTATCTCAACTACTTGCATGTAGTGAGAACTCTAAAAATATGGATTAAAATGAACCAGCATTTTTCTATATTGTATCTGTGTTTTGCAATCAATGTTTCTTCTAGCTGAATTTTATTACATTTTTAGAGAAATATGGAATTGAATCAAAAATATTACTTAAATATGTTATTTCTACTCTTTCCCTCACTTATTTAGCCAGTAATCACAAAAGAAACTTAATAGGGTCTCCCATGATTCCTTATCATCACTCTAGTATCTCTGCTTACATACCAAAGCAAATGAATAAGATGTGTGCCAGATTATTTACTCATTTGTTATGGTATAACCTAATCAATCAAAAATGTTTTTAATAGCTAAATGGATGCTCCAATAATTTTATGAAATTTTAACTGAAATGTAAGATTTCAGAAGGGTGATACAACCTGTGAGAGCAATTTCTTCAGAAGCTGTGCTATGGCAGGATCCTCAGGCGGAGGGCAGTCAGGAAGAGACCCATTTCGCTTCTTTTGACGCATGTGAAGATGTCTGAACAAGCTAGTGATATCTTTAGACCTCAAAGCATAATCAAATATAGAACGACTTACTGGCTCTTTTAAAACACTGAGCAGAACAAGTTTTCTTTCAATCTATATTAGAAAAATAAAAACAATCAGCCAAAAATACAACATATAGTACAGTTATTTTCAAATTTAGTAGACACAACCTGTGTAAAGTTAACATAGGTATTTGTTTTCTCAGAAAATGAGAGATAACAACATTCACGATTTTTGTTTAGAAGAAAAAAAGGATACTAGTGAGCTTTAAAGGACTAAGGTATTTCTTACTTTTCATTGTTAGCACTAGAGTACACACCTGTGTCTATCATACTGGAAGACTAACAATAGATACCTATACCAGAAAATTTTAGGAAATGAAAAAGAGTCTTTTCTAGATCCCAAAATGTCAGATGACTTTCTAGACCTAAAAAGCACTTACAGTTCACAGGTCTAACAGTCAGTAGGTACTGATCCAGAAAAGATGCTCAATAACCACAGGTCTTCCCTTCAGTCACCATGTTTTCCCAGTAGATTCAACCACTTCTAAAAAACATTATTCTCTCCACAGGGTTCATAAAATCTCTCCTTTTATTATGCCCAAGAATACTTTCATTGTCAATGCAAATTTAATAAAAAGGGATGAGAACTACTACCAGTTACCAAGAGGACTTTCTTTAGATATATTTAACTACCTGGTGAGTTGGCCAAAGGGAGCCAGCATAAAAGGGTATCTTTTATCTAATCCAAATGGTAGAAAGTAAGATTCCTGCAGCAAATGCATAATTAGCCTCTCAACTCCTGATCCCGGCCTTTCAAAGTATTAAAAAAAAAAAAAAGATATAAGCAAAAGTTTAATGAACAAATTTCTAAACAGAATAGCTAGTCAGAAGGAGTAGATAAACATTTTAAGAAAAAATATTTTTTGGTAGAGTTATCATCTTTCACGTATATAAAAATTGCTCTTGGGGTAAAAATTTTAAATTCTACAAACTCTATGAAATAAAGAATGATGATCCCCAGAAATGGATGAATCTGTGAGGAAAGTAAGAACTGAAGGCACAGCCAAAGCTTTCTAGTTTCCAGAGTTTATCCAAGGCCATTTTCTTTAACCAAAGGGAAGGCACACTGAGATATAAAAGTAGGAGAAAGCCAGAGAGGCACATGAATTTCCAAATGGGAAAGAGTATTGACTTTAAAAAAAAAAAAGTATTCCGGATACTTTAACAGCCAGAATTATCTTTCCTTCAACATTCCATTCAATTTAAATATCTATTTTAACAGTTGGCTGTCCAGCAAGATGAAAGGTATAAACACTGGCAAGCTGGGTAAACAAAATTTGCCTCACATAAACCAAAGACCCAAAGTTCATCATCAAATGCTATACTGCTGGAGGTAGAAGTGGGTGGAAAGGGAGGAGTTCATTAGATTAAAAAAGAAAAGAAATGAGAACCAATTAGTGGTTAAAAAAAAAAAAAGTATGAAAAAGACTTTTTCTAATTAATTATAAGTGATGCCTTTGGCTGGAAGTTATACTTTTTACAATAAAAGCAGAGGTCCATCAATATACATTTCTACTACATTACATTTCACTTTAATGTCAGATGCTTTATAATATTATGCAAAAGGAAATAAAGTATGTACTACTGTGTACTGTATTATGCATAACGATGCATAACGATACAATACTCTCTTGAACTTTTCTCACCTTCAAAGGTGCTTGGTCCATTGACTTAAACTAGCCTGAGAGGAGTATGAGAATGCTATAGCCCAATTTAAATCTTTAAAAAAATTTTGTTCTAAAACTAGAGCTCTTTAAACATTTTTTAAAAGATGCTCAGTTTGGAGTGAAGATTGATTCCAAGTTGGAGCATGCATACCTGTATTATTGGTTGCGTAATATATGGGTCAAGATAAGGCATCAGTTTACAGTAGACATCAGCTGTACTTATTTGATGGGCTACCACTGTGATAAATCCCACGGCACCATAGCGTATCCATAGATTGGGATGACACAGGAAAGGGGCTAAAGAGGGGGGAAAAAGGTATGGATCAAATTAGCTTCAAACTATCAGGATAAACAACCTTTCGCCTTATAATTGATAAAGGAACTGTACCACAATGTTACTATTAGGTGACTTTACATATTCAATTGCCCTGAGGCATAAACTCAACCAAATGAACACATTGTTATCACAACATTATTATAACATCCTAAATATCAGCAGTACCATAAAAGAATAAAAACAGTTACCTCCTTTCTGAGGATTTAAAATTTATAGTTTAGCCATGGCTGAAAATGGGTATATACGTACTCACTTATAACAGTGTATTAAAAACTATTAGAGATATTTAAAAGTCCCAACAAAATACAACCAATTATTACTCCCCTACTTGCACCCCCACAGAAGTTCAAGGACACAACATCTACCACCCAAGAGGCAGAGAAACTGGAGAGTTATTATTTCTCCAAGCCATGACATAAAGATTAAAAGAACAATCTGACCCATATGACGTTCTTTTTAATGCAAGGGTATGATCAAATCTAATACATAATTCATAATCTCATTCACAAGACATTATGAATGAAAATTAAAAAGGCAGAATACATGGAGCCTGTTCTTAAAAAGTTTAAAATATAAGATGAAACCAGAAAATTAAATGTCTTTTCATCCCTTTTATTTTAATGATTTTATGTATTAAAACTAAAATCAATGATTTCAACTAACCAGTTAGACTAATCTGATTTAGAATAAAACTGAAACTTCTAAAAGCAAAAATAAAAACTTTTATTAGCTCTGATCATGCAGACATTAGCCTTCAGAAGTTATTTATTCTTTTTTTTTTTTTTTCTTTTTTTCCTTTTTGTCTTTTTTCGTGTCCAGCAACGGATCGCAACCCTCAGTGTCGCGCCCGTACCGGACCGGACTGGCAACGGGATCGCAACCCTCGGTGTTGCGCCCACACCTCGCTCAGCCAGTGAGCGGGAACCAGTCTGTATGTGGGATCCGAACCCTCGGCGGGAGCGCCACCGCGCTCCCAAGCGGCGCACTGTAGCAGTGCGCCACCGAGCCGGCCCAGAAGTTATTTATTCTTATAAGAAGTTCATGTTAATAGAAAAATAAGAATATTATCATATGCTAATGATACCTATATAAAAAGGGGAAGGAAAAAAGATGCATTCAAATTCAAAATATCTCTCTCTAAAGTTCTCACATTTCCAATTCTTCTAATTATACACAAAGAAGGTTTCAATTATTTCATAAACACCCTATAGCCTCTGATCCATCCAGCAAGGTAGGGCTGGTATCTTCCTTTTGACAAGAGGAAAAATGAGGACTGGAAAAATGGAAAACACTGAAAAATCTCCAAAAAGTAGCTAAACACATAATGGCTTGACAGGAGTTGGGCACTGTTACAATGAATTACTGGTCCCAGTTCTTAACTTCCCTGTATTACACAACGGCACACATACACTTAGTATGTACTCATGGTATACAAAAGGTACTTCTCTGCCCCTTGATTTCAGATCGGTCATATTACTCACTTTGGCCAGTAAATGTTAGCAAATGTAACACAAACAAAAACTTGAAATGTGCTGCATAGCTACGCTTGCCCTCTTGTGCTTCTGCCATCTGCCCTTACCATGCGAAAAACATAAACCTGGGTAGTCACTGCCCCTACAATCAGGGCCCCAGAATGAGACAGATGGATCACAGTCACCACAATCTGGAGATGTACATCCTGAAACAGAGTCACTCATACAGCCTGCAGATGCATGATGAGAAATTTATTAAAGGTTTTACTGAGTGCTGATAACACCGAGGTCAAGGGTTCAGATCCCCGTACTGGCCTGCCACCAAAAAAGAGAGGAAAAAAAAGGATTTACTGAGATTTTGTGGTTGACTGTTATACAACATTAATATATCAACAAGTAGCTAGCTGACTGATACAAAGCACCCCAAATACTCAAAAACAAGATGCCTGAATCAAAAGAACTTCCTATAAAACTATGAACTCAATCTTTCCTCTAACACATTCCAATTATCTGGAGAAAGGTGAGTATTCATAATATCTAAGTGAGAAGAGTGTAATTTTCAAAAGGATTGTCAAGGAAATCATGATAATCACTATCAAGTATCGAGCAGCAAGCACCAAGCAGCCCCCATGCACCCAAGCTTCAGGTGAGACCCCATGGACACAGGTTCCAGGGTCACCCCACAGACCCAGGCTCTAGGCTCACCCCATAGACTAAGTCAACAGGCCCACACCAGTAGACCCTGGCACTGACCTGTCCCCCATGGACCCAGAATTGATGACTGCCTCAGTGAACTGAAGCTCCTGGCCCAACTCCGTGAACCCAGACATTAAACCGGCACCTGCAGAACCAGGTGCCAGGCCCACCAACCCACTGATTCATAATCAGGCCAGCCCGTCTAAGGACTCCAACAACAACATCAACCCCACCAGACAGCCACCCAGAATCTCAGGACAGGCTAGGCTGGTAAAGGGCTTTCCCTGTTCAAGCCAGTCTGTAAAGACTGGAAGAGGTGCTTACTTCTTCAAAAGTACAGACACCGGGCCAGCCCGGTGGCGCACTGGATAGTGCGCCGCTTGGGAAGCGCGGCAGCGCTCCCGTCCGAGGGTTCGGATCCCACATACAGACCGGCTCCCGCTCACTGGCTGAGCGAGGCGCGGGAGCAACACCGAGGCTTGCGATCCCGTTGCCGGTCCCCGGTCCGGTACGGGGGCAACACTGAGGGTTGCGATCCGTTGCCGGACACGGAAAAAAGACAAAAGACAAAAAAAAAAAAAAAAAAAAAAAAAA
>NW_007726854.1:118197-125031 GCF_000696425.1 Galeopterus variegatus
AAAAAAAAAAAAAAAAAAAAAAAAAAAAAAAAAGTACAGACACCAATGCAAGGCCAAAGAATCACAAATAATCAGGAAAACATAACACCACCAAAGAAATAAAATGAAAGACCAGTAACAAACCCTAAAGAAATGGAGATCTATAAACTGCCTGATGAAATATTCAAAATAATCATCTTAGAGAAGGTCAGTGAACTACGACAGAACACATATACACAACTATACAAAATCAGGAAAACAATACATAAACAAAATGAGGAGTTCAACAAAGAGACAGAAACCATAAAAAAGCACCAAACAAAAATTCTTTAGCAAAAGAACACAATGACGGAACTGAAAAATTCTTTAAAGAGCACCCTCAGCAAACTCTATTGGGCAGAAGAATCAGTGAGCTTAAAAATAGGTCATTTGAAATTACCCAGTCAGAGGAACAAGAAGAAAAAAGAATGAACAAGAGTGAAGAAAGCTTATAGACCTTATGGAACAGCATCAAATGAACAATACATAAATGGAGTTCCAGAAGGAGCAGAGAAAGAGGAACTGATAGAAAACTTATTTCGAGAAACAATGGGCTTCCAATCAAGAGGGTGAAATAGATGGTCCCCAGCATCACTCTCTCCCACAAATCAACCAATTTACAACTATTAAAAAGCAATGACAGCTAAGCTGGGGCCACTAGAGCTCAGGGGAAGAGGGGGAGAGACCTACAAAGTATGTAAAGGAGGAAGAAGCCATGATGAAAGAAAGAACCACTCCAACTGTTTTGAGCCCCAGCTACTTCAAGACTGGAGCTGGTGAGTGCAGGGAGCAGGAGCTGACAAAAACCACAGCTGTGCTCTTTGGATGAAAATGCTTGGAGGTAGCAGTGGAGAAGAAGGCCTTGGTGGCCCCCAGGCCACCATGACTACTAATAGGGTTCCCATGGAACCACATAGGAGTGAAGAGCCACAATAACTGAAAAAAAGGACCCACTCAGAGGCTGGTGAATCTTTGCAAGGGACTAGCATACAGCCTGTCCCATGGGAAGTGTTTGGAGCACAGGCAGTAGAGGAGATGGGCCCATTGGGAGAATGCTGTGGCACAGCAAGGACAGCTGATCTGCCCCCCAATCAGCAAAGGACCACTCAGTAGAGACTGGTCAGGAATACAGAACTAGAAGAGTGCAGTTTGCTGAAAAGAGTTAGGCTCAGACCAGAGTTTCTATACAACCCAGGTGTACCAGATCTCATGAGAACCAGAAAGACCTATAAAGTCAACCACTAAAACCTGAGCCGAACAGAAAGCCTTCCCCAAGGAAGCAGCAGCAAAGCAACAATTTAGCTCAACCACAGAGCTCAAGTACTGGTCCCCATTTTAAAAGTAAGCAAAGGACAACAAATTAATCCAGTGCAGAGTTTAAGTGGTAGGAACAGCAAATAATCCAACACAGAACTGAAAGAAAAAACAAAATACCCACGGACCAGAGATAAAGTTTGATATTAACTAGAAAAGGTCTGACATCAGCAAAGAACACCTATAAAACCTAGAAGGACTAGAAGTCCCCTGGGCTACCAAGCCAGGGAGGGGGAAGGATTGGGGGCCTCAGCCATACCCTCCGACATCTGCAACCAGTCCTGAGGGTGGGGACCAAGGGCCTCAGCCACGCCCTATGAACACCCGCAACCAGCCCAGAGACAACCACCTAGCTGCCGCAGGAAGGGCCCCAGCTCTCCCGAGCTAGGGTGGTGGGGGTCTTAGGGCCTCAGCCACACACCCCCGACACACACAACAAGCCCAGTGATGATCACTGAGCTGCCTCAGGAAGCACCCTGGGCTCCTGAGCTGGGGTGGTGGGTGTACAAGGGCTTCAGCCACACCCCTCTGACATTTGCACCCTGCCCAGCAATGACCAAGCCACTGCTGGAAGCCCCCTGGTTTCCCATGCAGGAATGAGGGGGAGAGGTGCCACAGGCCTCAACCCCACCCCACCTCCTTCCTCCTTCTTCCATCATATTTACTTCTTCTTTCCCTTCTCCCCCTGCCCACTAACTGATCCACAACATCACAGAATGTAAAAAAAATAATAAAATAAAAATTAATAAATAAACTTAAAAAAAAAAAAGAAATAATGACAGAAAACTTCCCAAATCTAGAGAGGTAAAATGAACACCCAGATCCATGAAGCCCAAATATTCTGATAGATTAAATATAAAGACATATTATAATCAAATTTTCAACATCAAGGACAAAGAATTTTGAATGCAGTAAGAGAAAAGCAACTAATAACATACAAGGAAACTTCCATCAGACTATCAGCAATTTTCTCTGCAGAAACCTTGCAGTACAGGAGAGAACAGAGTAATATAGTCAAAGTACTGAACAAACACAACTTCAACCAAGAATGATATAACTAGCAAGGTTGTGCTGAAAGAAAAAAAAAACTTCAACCAAGAATACTGTAACTGGGAAGGCTGTCCTTCAGAAATGAAGTATAGACTTTCCGAGACAAACAAAAGCTGTACAAGTTCACACTTGACCTGCCTTACAAGAAATGCTACAGGGAGTTCTTCAGGTTGAGATGAAAGAATGCTAACTAACAACATGAAAACATATGAAAGTATAAAACTCACTGTAAAGGTAAGAAAGAACACAGTCAAATTCAGAATAATACTATAATAGTGGTGCATAAATAACCTTTAACTTCAGTATAAAAGTTCAAAGACAAATGTACTTAAAATAACTACGGCTACAATAATTTGCTAGTGGATATACAATATATAAAACATGTAAACTGTGATATTGATAACATAAAATTTGGGGGAAGGAGAAGATAAAATGTAGAGTTTTTGTATGAGGTCAAGTTGTTATCACTTCAAAACCACTGTTACCACTATAAAGTGTTTAAGTAAGTCTTGTGGTGACCGTGAATTTGTAACACACATTTTAAAAACTAAAGAAAGGAGTGGCCAGTTAGCTCACTCAGCAGAGCATGGTGCCAATAACATGAAGTTCAAGGGTTTAGATACCCATACCACCCAACCACCAAAAGAAAAAAAAAAAAAAACTAAAGAGAAAGGAATCAAACCATAGCACTACAAAAAAAAAAAAAAATTGCCAAATCACAAAGACAGCAAGAGAAGAACAATTGAATAAAGGAACCACAAAATAGTCAGAAAACTGATAAAAAGACAATAGTGAGTCCATACCAATCAATAATTATTTTAAATGGAAATGGATTACATTCTCCAATCAAAAGAAATAGAGTGGCTGAACAAATAAAAAAAAAACCAAGATCCAACTATATGCTATCTACAAGAGATTCACTTTAGCTTTAAGGACACCCATAAGCTGAAAGTGAAAGAAAGGAAAAAGATAGTATATGCAAATGGTAACCAAAAAAAGAGCAGGAGTGGCTATACTTATATTAGATAAAATAGACTTTAAGTCAAAACTGTCATAAGAGATAAAGAAGGTCATTACATAATGATAAAGAAGTCAGTTCATTAAGAGAATATAACAATAATATATATATGCATCTGACATTGGAACACCTAAATATATAAAAACAAATATTAACAGAACTGAAGGGAGAAAAAGACAACAAAAAACTGTAGGGGACTTCAATACCTCACTTTCAACAATGGATGGATCATCCAGACAGAAAATCAGTAAGGAAACAGCATACCTGAACAATACCATACACCAAATGTACCTCAAGGTATACAGAACATTCATTCCATCCACCAGCAGCAGAATATACATTCTTCTCAAGTGCACACAGAACATTCTCCAGTACAAATCACAAGTTGAGCCACAAAACAAGTTTCAACAAACTTAAGAAGCTGATACCATATCAAGTATCTTTTTTGACCACAATGGTATGAAACTAGAAATCACTAACAGAAGAAAAATTGGAAAATTAAAAAATATGTGAAAACACACACCTTACCAACCAACGGGTCTAGGAAGAAATAAAAAGAGAAATCAAAAAATATCATAAGACAAATGAAGGTGGAAACACAGAATACCAAAACTTATGAGAGGCTGCAAAAACAATTCTACGAGGGAAGCATAGAACAATAAATGCTTACATGAAGAAAAAAGAAAATTCTCAAACAATACATCTCTACACCTGAAGGAACTAGAAAAAGAACAAAATAAGCTCAGAGTCAGCAGATAAAAGCAGAATAAAGATCAGAGCAGAAATAAATAGAGACTAGGAAAATAGAAAAGAACAATGAAACTACAAGTTGGTTTTCTGAAAAGATAAAATCAACAAGCCTTTAAATAGACTAAGAAAAAGAGAAGACTCAAAACTATAAATGAAGGAGATGACATAACAATTGATATCACAAAAATACAGAGGGTTGCGATCCGTTGCCGGACATGGAAAAAGACAAAAGACAAAAAAAAAAAAAAAATACAAAGGATTATAAGAGACTATTATGAACAATTATACACCAACAATTAGATAATCTAGAAGAAATGGAAAATTCCTATAAACATACAACGTACCAAGACTGAATCATGAGGAAACAAAATCTGAACAGACAAATTAGAAGGCAACTGAATCAGAAATTGAAAACGTCCCAACAAAAAAAAAGCCTAAGGCTTTACTGGTGAATTTTACCAAATGTTTAAGAAAGAATTAATGCCAGTCCTTCTCAAACTCTCCCAAAATATTGAAGAGGAGAAAAAGACTTCAAAATTCATCTTACAAGGCCATTATTACCCTACAACCAAAGCTAGAACAGGACACAACAAAGAAAGAAAATTACAGGCCAAAATCCTGATGAACACAGGTGTAAAAATCCCTACTCTCATTTCTTTTTTTTTTTTTTTGTCTTTTTTGTCTTTTTCCGTGTCTGGCAATGGATCGCAACCCTCAGTGTTGTCCCCGTACCGGACCGGGGACCGGCAACGGGATTGCAACCCTCGGTGTTGCTCCCGCGCCTCGCGCCGCCAGTGAGCGGGAACCGGTCTGCATGTGGGATCCGAACCCTCGGGCGGGAGCGCCGCCGCGCTTCCCAAGCGGCGCACTATCCAGTGCGCCACCGGGCCGGCCCAATCCTTTGTATTTTTTTTTTTTTTTTGTCTTTTTTGTCTTTTTCCGTGTCTGGCAATGGATCGCAACCCTCAGTGTTGTCCCCGTACCGGACCGGGGACCGGCAACGGGATTGCAACCCTCGGTGTTGCTCCCGCGCCTCGCGCCGCCAGTGAGCGGGAACCGGTCTGCATGTGGGATCCGAACCCTCGGGCGGGAACGCCGCCGCGTTTCACAAGCGGCGCACTTATCCAGTGCGCCACCGGGCCGGCCCCCTACTCTCATCATTTCTATTCAACATAGTACTGGAATTCCTAGTCAGAGCAATTAGTGAAGAAAAAGAAATGAAAAGTATCCAGATTGGAAAGGAAAAAGTTAAACTGTCTCTGTTTGTAGATGACATGATCTTATATATACAAAACCTTAAAGACTCCACCAAAAACCCATTAGTACTAATAAACAAATTCAGTAAACTTGCAGAATACAAAGTGAATATGCAAAAATCAATTATGTTTCTATACACTAACAATTAACTATCTGAAAATAAATTAAAGAACAATCCCATTTACAATAGCATCTAAGAGAATGAAATGCTTAGAAATAAATTTGATCAAGGAGGTAAAAGATCTGTGCACCAAAAACTATAAAACACTGATGAAAAAAGTGAAAAAGACACAAATAGATATAAAGATATCCCGTGTTCATGGGTTGGAAGAATTGATATTGTTAAAATATCCATACTACCCAAAGCATTGTACAGACTCAATACAATCCCTATCATAATTCTAACGACATTTTTCACAGAAATAGAAAAAACAATCCTAAAATACATATGAAAACACAAAGACTGGGAATAGCCTAAGAGATCTTGAGCAAAAAGAACCAAACTAGAGGAATCATACTTCCTGATTTCAAAAAATACTACAAAACTGTAGTAATTAAGTACTGGCATAAAATCAGACATACATATAGACCAATGGAACAAACAGAGCCCAGAAATAAACCCATCAAATTACGATCAACGTGATCTTGGACAAAGATACGAAGAATACACATTGGGGAAAGGACAGTCTCTTCAATAAATGGTGTTTGGAAAACTAGATATCCACTCGCAGACGAATGACATTGAACCTTATCTCACCCCGTGTACAAAAATCTACTCAAAATATATTGAACACATAAGGGCTGGCCCATTGCTCACTTGGGAGAGTGTGGTGCTGATAACACCAAAGCCACAGGTTCAAATCCCTATATAGGGATGGCCGGTTAGCTCACTTGGGAGAGCGTGGTGCTGACAATACCAAGTCAAGGGTTAAGATATCCTTACCAGTCTTCTGTTTAAAAAAAAAAAAAAAAAAAAACACTTAAATGAAAGACCTGAAACTGTAAAATTACAAAAATAAAACATAGGGGGAAAGCTTCTTGGCATTGGTCCAGGTAATGATTTTTTGGATATGGCCCCAAAAGCACAGGCAATAAAGCGAAAACAGACAAATAGGACTGCTTTAAACTAAAAAGCTTCTGCACAGCAAAGGAAACAATCAAGAGTGAAGATGCAACCTACAGAATGGGAAAAAATATCTGCAAACCATATACTTGATAAGGGTTAAAATCCAAAGTATATAAGAAATTCAAATGAGCAAAGGACTGGAATAGACATTTCTCAGAAAAAGACATAGAAATGGCCAAAAAGTATACCAAAAAATGCTCAATGTCACTAAACCAACAAAATGCAAATCAAACCAACAATGAGATATCATCTCACACCTGTCAGGATGGCTATTATCAAAAAAAAAAAAAAAAAAAAAAAA
>NW_007726854.1:125041-142300 GCF_000696425.1 Galeopterus variegatus
AGGGTTGCGATCCGTTGCCGGACATGGAAAAAGACAAAAGACAAAAAAAAAAAAAAAATACAAAGGATTATAAGAGACTATTATGAACAATTATACACCAACAATTAGATAATCTAGAAGAAATGGAAAATTCCTATAAACATACAACGTACCAAGACTGAATCATGAGGAAACAAAATCTGAACAGACAAATTAGAAGGCAACTGAATCAGAAATTGAAAACGTCCCAACAAAAAAAAAGCCTAAGGCTTTACTGGTGAATTTTACCAAATGTTTAAGAAAGAATTAATGCCAGTCCTTCTCAAACTCTCCCAAAATATTGAAGAGGAGAAAAAGACTTCAAAATTCATCTTACAAGGCCATTATTACCCTACAACCAAAGCTAGAACAGGACACAACAAAGAAAGAAAATTACAGGCCAAAATCCTGATGAACACAGGTGTAAAAATCCCTACTCTCATTTCTTTTTTTTTTTTTTTGTCTTTTTTGTCTTTTTCCGTGTCTGGCAATGGATCGCAACCCTCAGTGTTGTCCCCGTACCGGACCGGGGACCGGCAACGGGATTGCAACCCTCGGTGTTGCTCCCGCGCCTCGCTCAGCCAGTGAGCGGGAACCGGTCTGCATGTGGGATCCGAACCCTCGGGCGGGAACGCCGCCGCGTTTCACAAGCGGCGCACTTATCCAGTGCGCCACCGGGCCGGCCCCCTACTCTCATCATTTCTATTCAACATAGTACTGGAATTCCTAGTCAGAGCAATTAGTGAAGAAAAAGAAATGAAAAGTATCCAGATTGGAAAGGAAAAAGTTAAACTGTCTCTGTTTGTAGATGACATGATCTTATATATACAAAACCTTAAAGACTCCACCAAAAACCCATTAGTACTAATAAACAAATTCAGTAAACTTGCAGAATACAAAGTGAATATGCAAAAATCAATTATGTTTCTATACACTAACAATTAACTATCTGAAAATAAATTAAAGAACAATCCCATTTACAATAGCATCTAAGAGAATGAAATGCTTAGAAATAAATTTGATCAAGGAGGTAAAAGATCTGTGCACCAAAAACTATAAAACACTGATGAAAAAAGTGAAAAAGACACAAATAGATATAAAGATATCCCGTGTTCATGGGTTGGAAGAATTGATATTGTTAAAATATCCATACTACCCAAAGCATTGTACAGACTCAATACAATCCCTATCATAATTCTAACGACATTTTTCACAGAAATAGAAAAAACAATCCTAAAATACATATGAAAACACAAAGACTGGGAATAGCCTAAGAGATCTTGAGCAAAAAGAACCAAACTAGAGGAATCATACTTCCTGATTTCAAAAAATACTACAAAACTGTAGTAATTAAGTACTGGCATAAAATCAGACATACATATAGACCAATGGAACAAACAGAGCCCAGAAATAAACCCATCAAATTACGATCAACGTGATCTTGGACAAAGATACGAAGAATACACATTGGGGAAAGGACAGTCTCTTCAATAAATGGTGTTTGGAAAACTAGATATCCACTCGCAGACGAATGACATTGAACCTTATCTCACCCCGTGTACAAAAATCTACTCAAAATATATTGAACACATAAGGGCTGGCCCATTGCTCACTTGGGAGAGTGTGGTGCTGATAACACCAAAGCCACAGGTTCAAATCCCTATATAGGGATGGCCGGTTAGCTCACTTGGGAGAGCGTGGTGCTGACAATACCAAGTCAAGGGTTAAGATATCCTTACCAGTCTTCTGTTTAAAAAAAAAAAAAAAAAAAAAACACTTAAATGAAAGACCTGAAACTGTAAAATTACAAAAATAAAACATAGGGGGAAAGCTTCTTGGCATTGGTCCAGGTAATGATTTTTTGGATATGGCCCCAAAAGCACAGGCAATAAAGCGAAAACAGACAAATAGGACTGCTTTAAACTAAAAAGCTTCTGCACAGCAAAGGAAACAATCAAGAGTGAAGATGCAACCTACAGAATGGGAAAAAATATCTGCAAACCATATACTTGATAAGGGTTAAAATCCAAAGTATATAAGAAATTCAAATGAGCAAAGGACTGGAATAGACATTTCTCAGAAAAAGACATAGAAATGGCCAAAAAGTATACCAAAAAATGCTCAATGTCACTAAACCAACAAAATGCAAATCAAACCAACAATGAGATATCATCTCACACCTGTCAGGATGGCTATTATCAAAAAAAAAAAAAAAAAAAAAAAGTACTGGCAAAGATGTGGAGAAAAGAGAGCCCTGGCACACTGTTGGTGGGAATGTAAATTAGCATGGGTTGAGCATTCCTAATCTGGAAATCCAAAAATATGCTCCAAATCCAAAACTTTTTGAGCACTAACATGATGCTCCCCCCCAAAAAAAAGCTCATTGAAGCATTTCGAATTTTGGATTTTTGGTTAGGGATGCTCAACCAATATGCCTTCCAAAATCTGAAACATTTCTGATCCCAAGCATTTTGGATAAAGGATACTCAACCTATATAGCCATTATGGAAAACAGCATGGAGTTTCCTCAAAAATTAAAAAAGGAACTACTTATGATCTAGCAATCTCACTTCTAGGTATATATCCAAAGGAAATGAGATCAGTATATTGAAGAGATATCTGCACTCCCATGTTCACTGCAGCATTATTCACAATAGCCAAGAAATGAAATCAACACTAAGTGTCCATTGACTGATGAATGGATAAAGAAAATGTGGTATATACATACAACGAAATACTATTTGGCCTTAAAAATGAAGGAAATCCTGTCATTTGCAACATATATGAATCTGGAGGACATTATGCTAAGTGAAATAAGCCAAGGACAGAAAAACAAATACTGTATGATCTGATTTATATGTGGAATCTAAAAAACTTGAACTCAGAAGCAAAGATTAGAATGGTGCTTGCCAGGAGCTGGGTTAGGGGTGGAGTGAAATAGGGAGATATTGGTCAAAGGGTGCAAAGTATCAGTTAGACAAGATGAATAAGTCCTGGAGTCTATTGTACAATATGGTCACTATAGGTAATAATGTACTGTATACTTGAAAATCGCTAAGAGCATAGATCTTAAGTGTTCTCACCACAAAAAAAAATGATAATTATGTGAGATGATGAGTATGTTAATTAGCTTCACTGTGGTAATCATTTCATAAAGTATACATATATCAACACATCACGTTGTACACCATAAATATACAAAATGTTTATCTGTCAATTATACCTCAGTAAAGCTGAGGGAAAAAGAATCACTACAACAGATTACACATAGTTTGGAGACAGAACGACAGATATATAGTTTATCATTTGTTTTAAATAAGCAGGTGTTTCTAAGTTACACCTACTGAAAAGTACAAAAGATTTTTACTTTTAAATAATTGAGAATGCCAATAAATAATTATTTATTTGGTTTTTCTCAGCAAGGCTTTTTTTTTAATCCACAGTTGGTACCAAATTCAGTTCTAATGAATCCCTCAAAGTTCAGCACTCTGTAGCTTATGTGAAAAATCAAAAACATTTCCATGTAATGCAGATTCTTATCATGACTGTGTTCCCAATACTCAATCATTCTACTAAATTTCCAATTATTTTTAACAGAATCATCAAAAATTCAAACCAAATTAAAATTACAAACTAAAAGAACAATTCTAGATATTAGAGTGCAAAGTAAGAAAACTATATATGCTTTAATTTTCCACAAATTTCGGGGCTGACAAGTTAGCTCAGTTGATAGAGCATGGTATTATAACACTAAGTTTAAGGGTTCAGACCCTCATACCAGCCAGCCACTAAAAAAAAATTTTTTTTCATGAATGTTTTAAAAAGCTTTATTCGTGCCTACGAATATTCCAGAATTTTTATTTCTACTATCTACCATCTAGTTTCTCAAAAATCAAAATAAATAATAACTCCATTCTCTTTTCTTCTCTGAGGATTACCTCAAGGAAAATCTCTTATTGAAGTCTAACCAATTTTGACTATTTATTAATTTTCCTTGGCAGAGAATTTAAGAGCAATTAAGTACTTTATCTAAAAAAGCAATTTTCTAAGATTTTATGTCCTTTCAGTACACACAACTCTTACATTGCTTCCTTTCTGAAAATGACATGGTAAGACAAAAAGTTACAGATATTCTTAATTATAAAATCTGCTATATTTGTTTGCTCTTATTACTAATTTTAAAAGTTTGAGGGAAATAGATGAGTGCTGAAAAGGTCAAATAATTAATTTCTTTCATTGGTTCATAAAATCACTAACATTAGTAACTTCAATGCTATGAATTTTTAACTGGCAATCAATGCAATCACAGATGTCATAGACAATATTTCACATACAATTTTCAATTTGACTAGTGGCCAAGTGTCCAAAAATAGGTTTAATCATCAGGTTTAATCTTCAGAATAGTCAACTCTTTACCTACATCAGGTTACAAAACAAACAAACAAAGAACACATTGATTTTTTCAAGGGTCACAAAGACTTAACAGATGAAAACAAGCAATATTTCCCAACCTGGGCTAGAAGACCAAATGAGTCTGCTTGTGTCTCTCTCACATATATACAAGCATGCATACATGCATGTGCACACATGCATACACATGCAACCAATAGCAGGTATGATAAAGTTGCAATTCTTCCTCTATATTACCTAGAAATACTAGAAAGTTCTTCCCACACTCTAATTTTCCCATTCTAATTTTGAGAAACAGACACTTACCAATGTCACTGGCAAATTCGTAGACATGGGGTTTTTGTAGCAGCCCTAACTGACACATACAAGTAAGGGCATTAAGAGCTTTCACAATAACAAATTCCTCAGCATCACTAAGACCTTGTTGCAGCAAGGGCTTGAGAATTGAGGAGCTCTGCCAGCCAACATAGGCAGCAACACCTGAAAATGAGAAGCAACATTACATGATAATTCAGTACCTGAAATGTATCATTAAGTATCATTAAGTAAAACAATAAAATTAATCAAAAGCCTAACATATTGAACAATAATCCAGGAAAAAATACTGCACTTCCCACTCAGTATAATAAATGAAAAAAGACCTGCACCAAAGTAAGTCATCAAGGAATTCTAGGACATAACAGAAAAGCAAAGATCCTAAGAACTTACCAAAAAAAGTCTCCAAAAAAAATACATATTTTATGGGCCAGCCCGGTGGCGCACTGCTACAGTGCGCCGCTTGGGAGCGCGGCGGCGCTCCCGCCGAGGGTTCGGATCCCACATACAGACCGGTTCCCGCTCACTGGCTGAGCGAGGCGCGGGTGCGACACTGAGGGTTGCGATCCCGTTGCCGGTCCCGGTCCGGTATGGGCGCGACACTGAGGGTTGCGATCCGTTGTCGGACACGAAAAAAGACAAAAAGGAAAAAAAAAAAACATTTTATATACTTTTATATATATATATATATGTGTGTCTCCTAAAAAGGAAGAAGAATCAAGACTGGCACCAATGACCTTCAGAAACAAAAGAGGTTAGAAGACAACAGAGTAAGATCTTCAAAGTTATGGAAGAAATTATACACCCAAAGTGTTGATTAAATAAGAAAACAAAAATAAGTCTTTTCAAGACATACAAGGACTGTAGAGGTTTACCTCTCATTCAACCCTTTCTAAGAAAATTTCTTGAGGATGTACTCCAGCAAAATAAAGAGAAAGATGCAGAATATACAAAGTAGTAGATTGAACCTAAGAATTCGTGGGGAAAAAAACTACAGCAAGCAAAGATCTACAAAT
The DNA here is from genome assembly GCF_000696425.1 of Galeopterus variegatus. NCBI lineage: Eukaryota > Metazoa > Chordata > Mammalia > Dermoptera > Cynocephalidae > Galeopterus > Galeopterus variegatus. Next base: position 130,801 of record NW_007726854.1, read on the forward strand.
CAGTCACTCTAAATTAGAACTAAAGGTAAATAAGTTTCAAGACTGTTATCAAGAAGAAAAATGGAATAGATTCCAAGCAACAAATAAAATTGATAAGAAAAAAGCTAGATATCAAAGACATGGCAAAGAGGATATATTACTTTTCTCTTTAAAAGAAAAATGGGCTGGCTGGTTAGCTCAGGTGGTTAAAATGTGATATTATAACACCAAGGGCAAAGGTTTGGATCCCTGTACCAGCCAGTAGCCAAAAAAAAGGAAAACGAAGGAATCTAAAATGCCAGGACAAGCAAAAAGTTGTTCATGACAGTCACAGTCTAAATATGAAATATTTAAAATGTGCAATGTATTTAGTTATTGCAAGAAGTAAGTAAAATCCATTGACCTTGCTATAAACATCCTCAAGTGGTCAGGGGATCATGTAATTGGGACTGCGGTGAAGGAAATATAATTATAGCACACTACTTGGCTCTACAGTCAGTAAAATTCATATATTCATAATCATGTAAATTTTGTTTTGAACCATCAGAATCAGTCTATACACAAAAGGCTTTATTATGATTATAAAACAATGTAAATATTGTCAACCATGACAATAAAATTGTTAGTGAGAATTCTGAATTCTCAACCAAAAACCAAGGAGAAAGGTGGAGAGAAAGAAAATTTGCACTACTAATCTTATAGTGAAAATCAGAGTGAAAGGTAGAGCAACAGCAAATAGGGCTAATTACTTAAAGTTATAAAAACAACAAACTAAAAACTAAAGCTCTGAAAACAGTGATCATCTTAAAAACTGAGAAGGGATGAAGGATCAAGCATGGTATGAGTGAATTAAATCTTCATCTGGCATAGAAAAAACTGGAGAGATAAAGTCTAAATAAAGCTGATCATTCTAAACATAGTAATACAAAAATATTGTTTAGAGATATGGTGGTAATCACCCAAAGACACTAAACCAAAAACACAAACCTGAGTAACAGCTTTTGGAAATTCCAACTATTGCTTTTCATATATTACTTTATAAATTTTGAATAAATTTTAAATAATTTCCAAAAGCATATCTCCCTAAGGTTAAAAAATAATCTTAGAATTGTATTCTTTAATAAAAGGAAAAATACTATCTAAAATTCCGGTGGATATTTAGGAACTTTACAAACTAAAATGTACTATGAGCTAAAATAGCTAAAAATATTTTGTAAATGAAGAGTGACATCTAAGAACATACTACCAGATACTAAAGCTGATTAAAAATATATAATAATATAAATATAATATGGCCATGAATACAAGAATACAGAAATCAATGGAACAGACTAGATACAGAAACCTGAGCCATACGGAATCATGCAGCAGATAAAGAAAGCTACACAAATCAATGGGAAATAAATGAAATGTTTAATAAATAATGATGAGAAAATTGGCTATATTTCTGTAAACAAAAAAACCTATTTCACCTTATACCACAGCCCAAAATAAAGACTAACTAAAAAGTTAAGTGTGAAAAATAGGGCATTGAAAAGAGAAGAAACCAAGCACACAACAGATGATTAACCTAATTTGGGAATGGGAAAAAACTTTAAGTAAAAAAGTAAAAACAAAAAAAATCACAAAGATCAAACAAATTGACTACATAAAAATTGTTTAAAAAAATAAAAAACAAAAACCATGTTAAAAAACAAACTGAGAAAAGTACCTGCCCTCAAAATGATTAAAAAATTAATGTTCTTTGTGTATATATAAAAGGCCCATAAAAAACCAAGTATATATAACTCCATCAGAAAAAGTGGGCCAAAATAATGAATAAAAAAATTCATAGAATAAGAAATATGAATGAGTAATCAACACGAGTTTTTCAACCTGATAGTTAAGCAGCAAATCAGTATACACAAAAACAAGTTATCATTTTACTCTTCCAACTGCCAAAGACTTAAGTAAAACCTATTCCATGCTGGAAGAGTGTGCAGCACTTATGCAGATAGGAATGGAAAATATATAATATTTTTGAAAAACTTATAAGTGTATCGTTTTAAAAATATAAACATATTCTTTAACCCAATAATTTAAAGTTTACACCTCAAGCTGGGCAGTTAGCTCAGTTGTTAGAGGGTAGTACTGTAAACACCAAGGTCTAGGGTTCAATTTCTATTCCAGTCAGCCAAAAAAAAAAAAAAATGTTTTACTTCTACCTTGAGAAAATAATCAGAAACAATTACTTAAGTACACATTTTATATATTAAACAAATACATGAAAGAATGTCTGTATAGTATATGGTGGAAAAATAAGAAAATAACTTTTTTTCTTTTTAATAATTTTTTAAATTGAAATACAAAGAACTATGGTTTTTATAGTAAGTACTATAGGAAGTTTCCCAACTCAAGGTTTTTACAATTCATATTCATAAGTGTCATTCATAAATGAACAGTAAAGATAATTATTTTATTCTGTTGTGACAATCATTATTTAAATATGAAAATAACTTAAATATTCAAAAGAAGAGTTAAATTTTGGTAAAACTACATAATGGAATAATTTAGATTTATTAAGTTACAGTTTCAAAGAATTTTTAATGACATGAGGAAATGCTTAGAATATGTCACTAGAAAAAAGCTTAAGAATAAGATTAGGCTGAGGGCCTCAGCCACGCTCCCCCCACCCCTTGCAACCAGGCCAGCCCTGCCCCCCACCTGTTTCCCTACTTCCCTCCTACCTGCCCCCCCACTGCTCCTCAACATCTTTGAATGTAAAATAATAATAATAATAAATTAAGTAAAGAAAAAAAGAATAAGATTAAGAAGTAATATAATATATTTACAGCACTTATGTGCCAAGCACTGTTACATATGTCTATTCATTCTATCTTCTCAAAAGAATCAATGAAAAGAGAACTAATATAAAGATATGTTCCAAAACACAAATAAATTGACCAATAGATGGGGGAAGTTCTAAGAACCACCTTTTCATGAGAAAAGAAATAAAAAATAAGATTATTTGGAAAACAAAGAGAGCAAGGAGGACAAAAGGATGTGAGAAAGTATACTGTACTCAGGAACCAAGTTAGATGGAGTCCAAGATCCAAGACTGAAATACATCAACAAACTAATGCAAAAATAAAAAACAAACTAAAGATGTCTGAAAAGAGGAGGAACAGTAATTTCCAGTAACAAAGCAGGAACCTTATAGCAATTAACTTTCCTACATTACTGGAAACCAAAACTTAAAACCTTACAACTTTCTGCTACCTCATAAGAAAGTTTGGATACCAGCCAAGCTTTCCAATGTGTAGAATAGTCTTCAAACCTTTTGGATTAACAGACAAGCTGTCAGAATCATGTGGGAAATTATATAAAAAGGGTTAGTGGGGAATCATAATAACATGAATTTAGCATACAATATTTCATGACTGACCAAATTTAAAATTGAAAAGATCAGTACATTCAGGACGAAAGGGGCTCAGTTATTATTCAAAACAGAAAAATCCGCCAGCCACCAAAAAAAAAAAAAAGAAAAAAGAAAAATATTAAATCCTATATCAAATGTGACTTAACTCACTCAAAATAAGGTCTACTTCATTTATTTACAATTTTGGATCTAAGTATAATAGGAGTCATACAGATAAAATACAAAATGTCTGTTTTCTTTAGATAAATCTGAAAATCAAAAATTGCAAAATGAAAGAGCAAAAAAACCTGCTTAATTTTTCACAAGTCTTCAGTTTCCACAGAGCAAAGCCTGTATGTTTTCATTTCTTTCCAGTTAGACTGATTTTCAACAATAATTATATTTTAACTGTTATTTTCTGATTCTAAAAATGATGCATGTTCACCGTAGAAAATCTGACAGAAAATACAAAGAAAACAATCATCTACTTTTGCAGCCCCAAAGATAACCACTATTAATGTTAGTATATTCCAGCCTTTTTTTTTTTTATAAACATACATAATTTCTGTTATTACCTTTACACAACTGGGATCATACTTTAAGTAGATTTATCACCTACTTTAGTCACTTTAACAATATTTCATGGTACCTTCCCAGGTCATTATTCTTTTAAAACAGTTTTTAATGACATTTGGTATTCCTTCATATGGATATATACCACAGGTTAATTAACCAACCTCTTGATCAGCTAAAATACTTACATCATCCAAAAACAATACGGAGACAAAAATACTAGGAACTCATTTTGTTATTAATGAAATTTGGTAGTATCACCACCTATACTTCAGATTGCATGGAAGCACTTGCTTAAGAGGATAATTTAAAATCTTAAAGATGAATTTAAAAACAGACAAAAAACATACCAACTATACTATCAAAAAAAGCTCCACGTAGATGCCAATCATTCTTATCATTTAGGAAAGTGATCATGTGGGACAACAAAACATCGTTGGCTTTCTGACGTCCAAAAAATACACACAGCCGTGTTATTCCATTTTCCATTAAGGTTTGTTTCACGATATTTTCAGGGTCACTTAGCAAAGTGACAACTTTCTGTTGGACCATTTCATGTAAGGCTTGGAGCTCTTAAAAAACAAAATAAATAAAGATAGGATCAATTTTTTCCCAACATATATAGACACAGTCTTCTTTTTTTACTCTACAGAGGAATAGAATGATTACAGAAGCCACCACAGAAATAATCAGTTTTTCCACTATTCAAAACTCTGAAGAATGGGAAACTGAAATATAAACTGAAGAATATCATACTAAGCGGATGCCACAAGCATGGCTACTATCTCACTAATTAAACAGTGCCATTTATGAGCTCAAGGAGAAAATTACAGGTAAGCACCAGAGAGAAGATCATACTGACCCATTAAGATCAACTTAATCAAGGACATACTGGGGAGGTTCAGGACATAATATGATGGTACTGAGCAATACTTTTAGAAAGCCGTTTTAAGGGTCAGTTTGTTATATTTTCAAAAGCCAGAAAATACACTGCAAGTTCTGTCCAGGCTTTACATGATTTTTGGCCACTGTTGCCTTCTCTAATTTGATCTCCTACTCACCCTTCCCTTTTTATTCGTCTATTTTCTTAGTTGTTGTTTTTCCCTTACTAAAATGTAAGCTCAAGAGTAGACATTGTTTCTGTCTTATTCACCACCGTATCCCGAGTGCTTAGAGCAGGTTTATAATTGCCTGATGCAGCACTTACATTTAACAATATCTGTTGACTAAATGAACAGGGCAGTGGCCACTCCTGGTCCAGCTACTGTCAAGAGAAAAGGTGGCCAGTCTGATATGCAAAATTATATGCTCACATTAAGAAAACCTTTAGATTAACTCCCCCCAAAATTTAACACCTAACTCCATTATCTAAAAAGGTCCAATTACATGGTTGTAAAATGCAGGACAGTATTATTTTCCAAGCAATTCCATGAAAAAAGCTAGGATTTCCTTTCTGACACATTCTCCTGTAAATTCAAAATTATTCCATTGTATTCAACTCCAGGTAATATATGCTGTCTAAAAATGGTGCCATTCTAACAGTAAGTTGTCTATAGCATAAAAATCTGAAAACTAGAATTCTCTAGTTTTCTTCAATGAGAAACATCTTGGAACAGGTTAAGTGTATTATTACTTCCAAATCTTTCATGCAACAAACATTAACTAAAAACCTATTCAGAATTATACAGATGTTAAGAAACCTAAGACAGGGATTTTGACCTCAATATTTTTGACATCTGTTCTTTCATGGTAAAAAGGGTGAGTTTTGATACAAAAATCACAGATAGTATGAAATAAACACAGTTTATGACTGAAAATACTCAATATACTCACAAAAGGAGAAAAGGTTAAGATTTTTACTTATGGTGTTTCTTTTTCTTTTTTTTTTTGTCTTTTTCGTGACCGGTAAGGGGATAGCAACCCTTGGTGTGGCGTCGCCCGCACCGGCCACTTCCGTATAGGATCCGAACCCTCGGCGGGAGCGCCGCTGCGCTCCCAGTGCTGCACTCTCCCGAGTGCACCACGGGGCCGGTCCCTTTTTCTTCTTTTATGAGAATTATATAATTCAGCTAGTTTTACTGTTCACTAAAATCAGTTCTGGCTGAAAAACATTTGAGTTTAGTACCCATGGTGACAAGCTAATCATTTTCCAGCTAGGTAGCAGTGTATGAAGATAGAACAATCAGACACCAGGAACCCTTCCTATCTATGTATCTGGTATTCCATCATCTTACATGGAAACTACAAATGATAGTTTTTACAAGTTAGCATTAGCAATTCATTCTAAATAATAGGAAATTTGGAAAAGAAAAGTATACAACCTGTGTCATAATTTCCATTTGGATGTGTAACTTCATCTATTTCTTCACTATTGGGGTCATTTTCCATATTGAGATTTTTTAACTGTACTAATTCCAGGAATCTCAGAGCTGTTTCTGCCAGCAGAGCTATGTTTTCTATAAAATAAACAAGGAGAATATTTATAATAATTATAATCTTATGTAATGCTTATAACTTTTCCTCCCTCTTTATACATATAAGCAATAACCATAAAACTAAGGAGAAAAGCAGGACTTTTCAATTTGGCACTTACCCCAATCAAATTTTAGTGACTAATCTCCTAATCTTTAACTATCTCCAAAATGCCCGTTTAAATAACGAAATAAACTATGCAAGATATTTATTAGACTAGTATAGAAACATTCACACTAAAATAACTAAAATAACAGATCAAGCTGGGCTTTGGAATCAGACAGACCTGGACTCAAATCTTGACCCTGCCACTTACTAGTTGGTGTCAGCTTCTTCAAACATAAATGAGGAGTCACAGCTATGTCAAAGAGCCATTACCAAACGGAATCAACCATTGTTAGACTACAAGTGATACTCTGAAGTTCTTAGTGAACTAAAGTGTGAGACTGTTTGCCACACTTCTGTAATTGTCTACATTCTCCTTTCTCTTTCTGATAATCTATTACTAAGACTGTTTGACACTCCTCACCACTGCAAATTATCTACTTCTAATTTCTGCTGTCACACTTGCTATCAATTATACCTGCTCTTTGCTGATACTTTCTTCTTCCTTCCATTTTTATTTACTCCTGTGTCTGTATACTTCTTTGCTTCCTACTTCTGTGCTTCTTAACATATGACCATAACCAGCCAAAGAGTGCTGTCTTCCTTCTTGGTAGTGAATAGCACTGAATATGAAGTCTAACTACCTTAAACTTAAAACTTACAAAACAATTTTTCCTTGCTTTTTAACAACCCTGAAATCGAAATGTACCTTACAAGTAGTTGAGAACTTTGAGTCTATCAAATATAGTGGTTCCTTTCATCTTCGTGTCCCATTCCCCACCCTTGCCAGGTTGGACATTGCTCTGCTTAGAACGAAAGCTAAGTAAGCAAGATGTTAATACCCTCTAATTCCTGCTCACCTTAAACATGGGAGAATTCTGGGCCATCTACTGATAACAAGCCAAAATTCTAGATGAATATCCCTACTTTAATGAGTATATCTTTATCAGGAAAAGTCCCTTACTTTCCTGGGCACCTTTAAAGTCTGAGTACATCTATGTTTATTTCTCCATTTAAGTCCATAAACCACAGCACACTTAAAGGTCACTTTACAAAAGAACAAATGTATACCAGCATCTCTAAGACAAAGAATACCATAAAGGGGAAAAAAAAGTTGATGTAAAAATTTTTTTTTGCAGCTAGCCGGTAAGGGGATTCAAACCCTTGACCTTGGTGTTATCAATACCATGCTCTATCTAACCAAGTTTTAAATTTTTATAATTACTGACATGTGTGGTTTAATTATACTTTACCATACTAGTTCAAACAGACTTCTAGCTCTATTAAAAAATTCCGCTTTATCATGTCCTGGGCCATGAAGAAAGGACACCGCAAAGTACTGGCAATGACACTGGGTTATCACGGATTCTCATCATCAAGACCCAGAAGACAAAACAAAAGCAAAACTACTTCAAAATCAAGGTCTAGAGCAGCAGCTCTGGGAAATTAGACCAGATACATTTGGGTCACGTTATTTAGCCTCTCCTAACTTCAACTTCCTATAAAATGAAGGTAATATAACATCTATTGCTCATAGTTGTTGCAAGAACTAGTTGCAAGACCTCACAACTAACCCTTGCAACAACCTTGAGAAGTAGATGCCCTGACACACAGTGGGTTTTTCAATAAATAGTAGCTATTATTTTTATGCTATGGCTATGAGTACATATTAACATTTTGGATATCAATATGTTAGTATGGCGCCTACACATTAATAAGACACCTACACACCAGAACTTTACCTATTTAACAGAATTTAGAGCACACTAAGATAGACTGGGTCAGAACTAAGATCATGAAACTCTGGTAAAGAAAGATACAGCTTGTTTTTAAAACCTATAAGCTTTTCTTTTCTTTTACTTGATTTTATCTGGTTCACTTATTTATATTTACCAAGTGAATTATAAATGTTTATCATACAGTTATGGAAACCAGAAACCACAAATAAATAAACAGGCAGAGAGACAAGTATAAATAAAAATATATGTATGGGGGAAAAAACTCCCAACGACCACCAATCACTTTGTAGATGTGCCTAGGAATAAGGCCAGAGTCCAAAACCCATTTTTCACATGTTCCCATTTTTCACATTAAAATAATGACAAGAAAATCATAAAATAAATGAACTAAGCAACTTTCTTTCTGAGAAGTGATGATGTCATCACTACATACGTGCTATGCACTATTTACAAAGACTTCAAAATAGAATCCCTGATTTCCATCTATATTATAAAGTATGGAATTATATAAATGTTTCAATGGCATTTTCCATGCAAAAATAAGCATTCGGAATTAATTTGGGGAGTTAAAACATGAATCTGTATCACCTGATTTTTATGAGTGAGAAATACAAGAAAAACAGGTAGGTGTATATAACACACATACCTCATCACAAAGAAACCACACACCCTAAGCTCTATAGTAACTAAAAGAAGGGCCTTAAAATTCAGTAAGTTACTATCCTAGGTTCTTTCTACACCAAATTACCCAGCAAAATTGAACTTTTTCAACAGTAATAGACTGTTGTATGCTAAAACTAACAGCCAAATGAGCATATTTGTTCAGAGAAACTTTATAAAAGCCTAAAGACACTAGATCAGAAGAACATATTTATAAACATTAGTCTTATTCCAAGCTAAATACAGTACTCCCAGTAAAATCACAAGATTCTATATTATATACTTTTTCACTTCATAGTTCTGATCACTTCAAAGATGAGAGAAAACACAAAAGTTGAGTCCCAGGAACCCATTATCTATGAATATTACTAAAATGTACACAAATAGTTCAAAGACCAAAGTCCACATCTGGTATTCTGAAAGAAATCAGAAAATGAGAGGTATTATAGTCAGTAACTTAAAAAATATCAGTGCCTATTACTTGAACATTAAACTCTTACCAGCATAGGCTAGTCTAACAATAGTAGCATCATCTTGGGCTAAGTGGGCTATGCCTGGCAGAATATATTCCGGATAGATATTGATATCATTGCGAGGAACCTCTTTGACAAGAGCAAGAACTTTGGTCAACGTCCTCAAGGCTTCAGCTCTCACTCTAGGAACAGAGTCACTGCTGAAATGCAAAAGATATGGTGTAATACGATCCAAAAGGATTTCTACACTTAATCTTGGGGCCAAATGGAGAATAAGTTCCAAAGCAGCAAGTTTGGAATCACAGTATTTAAGGGTCTGTAGGCAGGATGTTATAACAGACACCAAGATAACCAGCCCATTTTCCTTAGGCTCTCCTTCTGCTTTTTCCAGCAGATCATGTCCACAGAGATTGTGAATAATGTTGCCCAAATCCTTCCGTATAACCAGAATACGCTCATCTGCAGAGAGAAATGTTTCCTTGGCAAACTGAGCCATGTAGGGCTGAAGGAAAGTATAAAATATTTCAGGAAAGGCATTGCCACGCTGCTGTTTTAAGTAATCTTCTGCCTCTAAACGTTTATCTGGTTCGCGATGAATCATCTGAGTTACCTGTATCAAGGGAAGAAAGAGTGTAAAAATAGACTTGAGAACAGCAAATTAAACCAGATGAAAGCTACAAGGGCAATTTATGCATGTGACTTAAAGGATTTTTTAGATAATTCTGACTATTCTCAATCCTTGCCCGACAAACTATTTTCAGAACCTGATTACTAAGTAATATGTGACTCTACTATTATCCCAGAAAGCTGCAGGAAATTACATATTAATGTATTATAGATGGCCCTTACACATAGAAAGGAGGTTATACCCTATTCAGAACTCCCCATTTATTAAGACAGGGGAATAATACTCATATATTGCTGCCCACAATGCAAGGATTCCTAAACTTTTTTGAGGAGGAGAAACCACTGAGAATCTGAAAAAAGGAATGGATATTCTCCAGACAAAAATGTATACACACAATTTTTGTATACAAAATTACATACAGTTCTGGAAGGAACCACAGAACCCCTAAAATCCATTTACATATGCCAGGTGAAGAGTTCTGGTTTAGAGCCTTATTGCCACAAGTCTAAAAGAATACATGGTTTAAGTGCAGCTTTGGAATATAGTCAAAAGGGGAAGGAGTAGCTTAAACTTTTCCAGCATACAAGAGATGAAATTCTGCAAAGACTAGAAATGACATATGTAATTTGAATTTATCCTGTTTCCTAGTACTGTAAGGAAATAAAAATGTTTTCAATATACAGAATACAGTTTAATCTTTTCTGGACACTCACAGTTTATCAGTCATTGTTTATAAAGTATATAATAAATAAAATATCATAAAGATGTATCTAATTATTTGAGCTTTCCGTTTATATTCTTTATAAGAGCCTACCATTGAACTCTGGAGAATCAAATGTACTATAAGGAAAAGTGACCTAATAGAATTACTTTTACATTTGAATTAAGCCTTAAAGATTAAATAAGTTCACTCCTTTCGCTGTTAAGAAAATCTAAGCCCAAAGACATGAAGTTACTTAGCCAAGACAAATCAGTTTGCCATATTCAAAGACAGAAGAGGCAGGCACGCCAGCTCCCAATCCACTGCACTGTTCACTGAACATGAGCTACCTCTGAAGCATCTTATTTTTAATATTCACCATTTTTAAGAGAAATTATAATTTATTATATATTTCCCTACTTTATTAAAGAATATTCTAAATATACCATAATCTGTTCCACAACTCAGCATCAACATCACAAGCATCAGTTACCATATCACTGACTTTAAAAAGATGCCCTCGGGCCGGCCCGGTGGCGCACTGCTACACTGCGCCGCTTGGGAGCGTGGCGGCGCTCCCGCCGAGGGTTCGGATCCCACGTACAGACCGGCCGCTCACTGGCTGAGCGAGGTGCGGGCGCAACACCGAGGATTGCGATCCCGTTGCCGGTCCCGGTCCGGTCCGGGCGCGACACTGAGGGTTGCGATCCGTTGCCGGTCACGAAAAAAAAAAACAAAAAAGGAGAAAAAAAAAAAAAAAAAAAAAAAACCCCC
>NW_007726854.1:142384-202634 GCF_000696425.1 Galeopterus variegatus
TTTTAAAAAAAAAAAAAAAAAAAAAAAAAAAAAAAAAAAAAAAAAAAAAAAAAAAAAAAGACGCCCTCAAACATACAGACATATGGCTTAGGTGACCTCCCATAGAATTCTCCACACCTGCTCTGCTATACTAATTTGTGATTCGATAGCTCTCCTTCCAGAATTGCCTGCAGTGTCAATGCAGGTATACAATGCTATTTGCTTCTATATGAAATGGCCCTATACTGATATATTTTATATTCAAGTTGATGTTTCCTGTCTCCTTCATTTTAGATGTCTGTCTTCCTCATTTCTTACGAGCAAACTCTATTCTGGACAACCTGTCCAATCCCCAGGGACCACCTCCTTACCTACTTCCAAATCTGTCCAAAGCAGAGCTGAATATTATAATGGGAAGATAGATAAATGACAGATTTTTCCTTTAAGCCAAATTATCTCTGTGCCTGAGAAGGGGAAAAAAATAGTACATTTCTCCCTAACAAAGTAACAAAAATAGGCTGTTTATATTAGTCTATGGTGCTTTAGTGCTGTTACAAATTAATAACATTCCAGAGAGCTGACTAATGCAAAAGTAGGGACATAATCCTATTACAAACTTTTGAAAAATATTTGCAGCATAGTTACCAATTCTCTGATACTCCGATCTTCAATTTTATTGAGCACTTGTTCGGGGAAAAAATGACCATTTCTATAAGCCAAAAGTTGGGAGAGATCAAATAATGGTACACCTTCTGTAAAAAGCTCAGCTATCACACAACCTGGAAAAGAGCAAATATAATTTCATTAGAAAAAAGATGCAAGATATCATGCAATACATACAGATCAAGAATTTAGAGAATTCATAAAACTCAAAATCCAAAACCCCAAGTAAACTGAATTAAAACTTTTAATGCAACATACAACTACAATCAAGCAGATAAGAAATGTCTATGCCTGATCAACAGTTTATAAAGTATAAAGCTGAAAAAGAGCCATTCCATTTTTTCCCACTTTAAAATAAATAAAATTACTTCCTAGTTCTATAATTTAAAATAAATATGTGTATATTTAAGACACATTTACATACAGAGATAAAAACCCACAAAAAAATATAGTTTTTTTTAAAAGTATGGATTTATATACATTAAGTTCATAAGGAAATACTAAGAAGTCATATCTGACAATTCACTTATTCATCATTAAACAAAAAGTTATTAGCTGTCTACTATACACTGGGCATTAGTAGTACAGAAACAGGTAAAATCCTAGCCTTCATGAAGCTTTCATTCTCGAAAGGAGACAGTAAATAAACCAATGAACAAACATAAAATAGGAAGTACTAAGAAGTGTGCTGTAACATCAGAGGGAAGGAGAGATAACTCAATTATTTTGTACTTACAAAATTTTCAAACCAGAAATAAAAAAAAGCATGGACATTCCCAAAAGAACAAAACAATTTCACTGAATCATTATATGACATGCATTTAACGAACCTTAAAAAGATCCTTAAATAACCTTGCCTCACAGCCTTTGCACTTGCTGGTTCCTCTGACTAGAATGCTATTTCCCCAAGCATCGATATGGCTTATAGCTCCACCTCCTTCAGATCTTTGCTCAAATGTCATCTTAGAGTAAAGTCTTTCTTGACCACCTGTTTAAAATTGCAAGACCCATTACCAAAACTATCCCATACTCCTCACCTGGCATTTGTTTCCTTATTATCTACATACGCACTAGAATGCAAACTCCATGAAGAAGGGATTTTTCTCTATTTTGTTCACTGAAAAATCTTCAACAACTAAGACATTTCATGATATATAATAAACAATCAACTTCTTAAATCAATTTCTATATAGTGTCAAATTTTAGAATAAAGGACTTCAAACAACAGCTATTAAAAACACCATAAACAACAAGGAACTGGAAGATAGATCAACTGGATCTAACAGAGATCAATAGAACATTCCACCTAACAAGAGAATAAAAATTCTTCTCAAGTACAAATGGAACATTCTCCAGATGAGACCTATGCTAGTCCTTAAAACAAGCCTCAGTAAGTTTAAAAGGACTGAAATCATACAAACTATACCCCCACAAACCACAATGGAATGAAATAAAAAAATAACAGAAGAAAATCTAAAAAATTCTCAAATATATAGAAATTAAACAACACACTCCTAAATAACTAATAGATCAAAGGGAAATTAGAAAATACTTTGAGATAAGTGAAATGAAAGCATAGCATACATAAACTTGTGGGATGCAACTAAAGCATTGTTCAGAGGAAATGTATAGCTATAAACACCTCTATAAAAAAGAAGAGCTTGGGCCGAGCCGTGGCACACTCGGGAGAGTGCGGCGCTGGGAGCGCAGCGACGCTCCCGCTGTGGGTCCGGATCCTATATAGGAATGGCTGGTGTGCTCACTGGCTGAGCGCAGTGTGGGCGACACCACACCAAGGGTTGCGATCCCCTTACCGGTCACGAAAAAGACAAAAAATAATAATAATAATAATAATAATAATAAAGAAAGAAGAGCTCAACACAATAACGCTTAACTTTAAGACACAAAAAAAGAAAAGCAAGCTAAAATCAAAGCAAGCAGTAAGGGAATAATAAAGATTAGAGCAGAAATTAATGAAATAGACAAAAAGACAATAGAGAACATCAATGAAATCAAAAGTTAGTGTTTTAAAAAGATCAACAAGGGCCGAGCCCGTGGCGCACTCAGGAGAGTGCGGCGCTGGGAGCGCAGCAGCGCTCCCGCCGCGGGTTCGGATCCTATATAAGGATGGCCGGTTGCGCTCACTGGCTGAGCACGGTGCGGCCGGTCTCAAAAAGGACAAAAAAATAAATAAATAAAAAGATCAACAAAATTGACAAACCTTTACTAAGAAGAGAGATGAGTCAAATTACTGAAATCAGAATCAAATTACTAATGAAAAAGGAACATTACTACCAACCTCATAGAGATGAAAAGAACCATAAGGGAATATTTTGAACAATGGTATGACAACAAATTGCATATCTAAATGAAACAGATTCCTAGAAAGACATAAATTACCAAAACGGACAATAAACAAACAGAAAATCTGAATAGACCTATAAGAGCAAGGAAAAACTTTCCACAAAGAAAAGTACAAGCCCTGATGATTTAACAGGTGAATTCTACCAAATGTGAAAAGACTTAACACCCATCCTTCACAAACTATCCCAAATAATAGAAAAGGAGGGAAGACTTCCCAACTCACTTTATCCTGATACTAGAGGCCAATGTTATCCTGATACTAGATCAGACAACGATATCACAAGAAAACTACAGAATAATATCTCCGATGAATATCAACACAAAAACCCTCAAAACGATATTAGCAAACTGGATCCAGGATTACACAGCATGACCAAGGGGGATTTATTACAGCAATGCAAAAAAGTCCTATATATAAAAATCAATCATAAAAAAAAACATAAAAATCAGTCAGTGAATACACCATATTAATAGTAAATTAATAATGGGGGAAAAACACATTATCATCTCAATAGACACAGAAAACACATTTGCAAAATCCAACACTTTCATGATAAAAGCTCTCAACAGATAAAGAACATCTATGAAAATCCGACAGCTAACATCATACTTAATGATGAAAGATAATGCTTTCTCCCAAGATAAGGAAGAAGAAGACAAAGATGTGGGCTTTCACCATTTCTACTCCACATTGCACTGAAGGATCTAGCCATTAAGAAAGTGAAAAAGAAAACACACAAAATGAGAAAAAATATTTGCAAATAATGTCTCCAATGAGACTTGTATCCAGAATATATAAAGAACTCTTACCACTCAATATTAAAAAGACAAAAAATTTTTTAAAAAGAATGAAGGATTTGAATAGACATTTCTCCAAAGAAAATATGTAAACTGACAATAAGCATATGAAAAGATGCCCCAAATCATTGGTCACGAGGGAAATGCAAATTGAAACCACAATGAAAGAGTACTTCACACCTACTAGGATTGCTATAATCAAAAAGATTTATTCGATTATAAAGTGTCAATAAGGATTTGGAGAAACTGGACCCTCATACACTGCTGGTGGGAATGTAAAATGGTACAGCCACTTTGGAAAATGGTTTGGCAACTTCTCAAAATGCTAAACATAGACTTACCATATGATCCCACAATTCCACTCCTAGGTACATTCGAAGACATTGAAAACATAAGTCCACACAAAAACCTATACATGAACGTTCACAGCAGCACTATTCAAAATAGCCAAAATTGGAAACCACAATGTCCATCAACTAATGAACAGATAAACAGAATGTGGTATGCCCATACAACGGAATATTATTCAGTCATACAAGGAAACAAGTATTAATACATGCTACAACATGAATGAGCCTTGAAAACAATTACACTAAGTGAAAGAAGCTTGTCACAAAAGGCCATATAGTATATAAGTACATTTATAAGAAATGTTCATAATAGACAAATCCATAGAGATAGAAGTAAATTTAGGGGTTGCTAAGTGCTATGGGGAGAAGAAATAAGGAGTGAATATGAATGGTTTTCTTTTTAGAGCAAGGAAAATGTCCTGGAATTAGACAGTGGTGATGGCTGCATAACTCTGTGAGTACACTAAAAACCACTGAACTGTGCAATTTACAAAGGTAAATTTTACAGTACGTAAACTATATCTCAATAAAGCTGGAATTTTTATTTTTATTATTTATTTATTTATTTATTTATTTTAACTTCTCAATATACACTGTAGTTGATTTTCGTTACCCTTTACTCATTCCTCTTTCCCCCTTCCCTCTCCCCTCCCCTCTCCCCCACATCATATCTGTTCACTTGTCCTAACAAGTTCAAAGAATTGCTATGATTGTTGTTTCTTCTTCTCCCCCACCTTTTGTGTGTTTATTTATTTATTTTTAGCTCCTGGAATTTCTAAAGAGCATATATAGTATGCTATCTTTTGCGTAAGAAGGAAAACTGGAAAATATATATGTATTATGTGTATACATACATATATGTGTGTGTTTGTGTGCATGCCTGTGTAGATTTTTTCCTTGTTTTTACAAAAAGAAACATAAGGATAAATCAGAAAACAATGAAATTGGTTACACACAAGGGATGGGAGGATGGGGTGAAAAGAATATGGAAGGGAGTAACACTTGCCTTTTAGTGTAATTTTGACTTTGAAAAGCATGCTAATATTCTTCCTATTCAAAAACAAATTAAATCAAGAAGAATGGGAAGGAAAATAAATTAAAAACTGAAATAAGTGAACCGAAATGTATTCAACTGAATACCATAAGCATACTGAAGAGGGCAAAAATGAAAAAACACACTAATCCAAATAATTTATGAACACAACACTTGACTACATACTCTCATTCTTGGGAGAAAGGGAGATTGCAATCAAATCCTGAACTCCTTTTAGTAGTTTTACTGTAGTGGTTTAGGTGAAGCAATTCTGAAACTATTTCAGGACTGAGCAAATGAGTACATTTGTCAAAATGTTAAGAACCAGAGTGCTCACTGTGAAAGACAGAACGTATAAATAGTGAATAGGGAAAAGCAAAAAAGAACTCTGTGGGAATAGACTGGAATTAGAGGTATCAGTGTGAACTCATGATTTTGAAATATGCATATGTATGTGTATACGCATATATATGTGAACATGTATATGAATATGTATGTGGGTATGTAAATCTGTGTGTATGTATGTGTATATCTATGTGTATATATGTATGTATATCTATGAGTGTATACACACACACACACACACACGCACGCACACACACACACACATCGCCTAGCTCTGTCTACCATAAGAACCAAGTAACAAAGACACTCTAATAGAAATGAGAACTAGACAGAAACTTTTAATATAATTCATTACACACTAAAAGAACCAGGGTTCCTTAGAGTAATGGCTGGTTCCAGCACTGCTGCAGGGTACATACAATACCTTATGCAAGAAAGTAAGGAAATGCTAAAAAAAAAAAAAATGATGAGGATATGTCACTAGGACACAGGAGTCAATCTGAAGGGGCTCCCACTGGTCAGATCTGGGACAATGGGTGCACCAAAATAAATTAGTATGGTAATGAATATCTACAACTGAAAAAAATAGGAATTAACAAGTCTATCCAACAATAAATAAATAAATGGGGAAAAGAGAGGGTACTTGAACATAGTAGAGTGCTGAGGTACTACTGGTAAATGTAGAAGAAGTGCTTGAATTGGAAAAGCATCATTTTTGCAACCAGCATAGTAAGACTGGATTCGGCAAGAATCATTAATGGATGCCAAATGGATGTCAAGGGATACACTGTGATGATGGGCAGGATATTTGCACATTCTTAAAGTTTCTTGCTACAGGAAATTACCAGTTGCAAGGAATTAAATAAATAAATAAATAACTATAGAGGAGAGAAATTTGGGAAGACTTTGACTAGGTAATCAAAATTAACATCACCAATGATGTTAACATCATTTGTCTTCAGATGTGATCCTATCCACGTCACCTATGCCGTATTCCTACTTAGAATAACCTGAATCTAATCACGAGGAAACATCAGATACTCAAAACAAGTCACGTTCTATTAAAAAATGAAGGGTGGGGTGACACAGAGCGTACATAAAAGCTGATGAAAACTGAATGAGGTCTATACTCTAGCTAACAGTAAAGCACCAATGTCAATCCCTGATTTTGACATATTACAGGTTAAGTATCTCTTATCCAAAATGCTCAAGACCAGATGTGTCAGATTTTGGTTTTTTTGGATTTTGGAATATCTGCAGATACTTTTTCAGTTGATCATTCCTAATCCAAATATCTGAAATCTGAAATGTTCCTTTGAGTGTCATGCTGGTGCTTAGAAAATTTCCAATTTTGGAGGACTTCAGATTTTCAGACTAGGGATGTTTATCCTGTACAGTACCATAAAACGTCGCCATTGGTGGATGCCGAGTTAAGGAATCTTTGCTATTTTTGCAACTGCTTTTGAGGCTACAATTATTTCAAAATAAAAAGTTATAAAAATAATTTTAAAAATTTAATGGGGGAAAGCATTCTTCAAAAAAGTCAACATAATAATGACAAAAAAAAAAAAAGGCTGTAGAAATGTTCCACACTAAAGGAGGCTAAAGACACGTGACAACTAAATGCAGTACCTGACCCTAGACTAGGTCCTGTCCTGGAGTAGAAAAAATGCTTTAATGGACATTATGGAGTCAAATACAAAATCAGAATAAGAAGTATAAATTAAAAGTATTATACCAATGTTAAATTTACTGTTGATAGCTATATTGTGTTAGGTAACAAACTATCCCTAATCTTATACATACTGAAGTATTTCAGGGTAAAGGGTCGTGATGTATGTAACTTCCTTCATAAGGTTAGGGGAAAAAAATCAGAGATAGGGTGGGGGGATAGGACAAAGAGAAAAGGCACAAACGATAAAGCAACTGAGGCAAAATATTAAGTATAGGGGAATCTGTGCAAAGGGTATACGGGTGTTCTATTTTTATGTTTGCAAGTTTAAAAGTTTGCACGTTTTTAAGGTTTACAAGTTTGAAGTTATTTCCAAATGAAAAGTCAGAAAAAAACACAGCAACATGACTATAACTAATTGGAGGTTGTTACAAACTGATTTGTGCTCCCCAAAATTCATATGTTGAAGCTTTAACCCCAAGTACCATAGAATGTGAGTGTATTTGGAGATAGTGCCTTTAAAGAGGTAATTAATGTTAAATGAGGTCATAAGGGTGGGGCCCTAATCCATTATGACTGGTATCATTATAAGAAAAAGGGACACCAGGGATGCTTGTGCACAGAAAAAAGCCATATGAGGACCAAGCGAGAAGGTAGCTTACTGCAAGCCAAGGAAAGAGGCCTCATGAGAGACGAACCCTGTCAGTATCTTGGTCTTGGATCTCCAACCTCTAGAACTGTGAGAAAATAAATCCTGTTGTTTAAGCCACCCACTCTGTGGTATTTTGTTGTCAGCCCTAACAAATGAATACAGAGGTGAATATAAGATTTTTTTTTTCGGGCTGGCCTGGTGGCGCACTGGAGAGTGCGCTGTCTGGGAGCGCGGCGGCGCTCCCGCCAAGGGTTCGGATCCCATGTGGAGACCAGTTCCCGCTCACTGGTTGAGCGCGATGCGGGCACAACACGATCCCTCTTACCAGTCAGTAAAAAAGACGAAAAAGGAAAAAAAAAAAAAAAGATTTTTTTTTCTTGTAACTTTTAGAATTTTATTCTGGAAGACGTTATTGGGTGATACTTCCCTATGGAACAACTTGTTCAAGCTGTCTCTCCTCACTGAGTCCTTCTTATCATTCAGATCTCAGCTCAAACGTTACCTTCTCAGAGAGACCTTCCCTGACCATTTTATCTACAGTAGTGCCCTACCAGCCTTTTCAATTACAGCGCCCTGCTTTACCATAACACTTATCACTAACCAAAAGTAACTTTCTTACTGATTTACTTGTTTATTCTATCACTCCCCCCACTACAATGAAAGCTCTATGAGGGCAAAAACTTTGTCAGCTGTATTTCCAGCACCTACATAACAGTGTCTTGCACATAACAGACACTTAAATTTCGGTCAAGCGAGTGAATGAAAGATCTCCAGCAAACAAGGCTACACTCATGTATGTGACCAGAGCCTGAAGAATATATACACTTCTCTCAAACCAGCAGCCAGGAACCAGGGACATGGATCAAGCAAGGGAAAGTAGCATTCAGAACTCAAAGATTCAAATCTTAAGAGCACTGGGAGGTGGACAGATGCCACCCACCTCTTTTTCAAAGGAATAGAAGAGGCCCACCTTCAGCCAAAACAATGTTGGGCTCTTCAATCTGGAAAAATAAAGGCTTATTAAGAATTTTGTTGAAGTTTACAAAACTATAACACACACAAGAAAGATCAATATAAACTCATCAACTCTTGAAATTTTAAACCTATGAATGACCCCTAAAGCTAAAAAGTAATTGGATTTCTAAGGTAAAGGAGTACTATTTATAGAAGAGTTAATAAGTTTAAAACGTAAAAATGGTTCTAGATAAATTCACTGATCAACAAAATTGGAACTCTGCTGGATTAGTTTCTAACCTTGTTATATTTAAAACCTGGAGGCTAACCCTATGTTATCAAAAACATTCCTCAGATCAGGCTGGCCAGTTAGCTCAGTTGGTTAGAGCCTGGTGCGGATAACACCAAGGTCCCAGGGAGGAGCCAGCAAGAAAAAAAAAAAAAAAAAAAAAAAAACACCCCTCAGTATTATCCTGGGACACAGATTAGCAAGCTGAATGGACCAACACAGATGTAATCCTGTGTAACAATTCTTATTCATTCTTTTAATGAAATATACTTCATTAATTGTTATTTTTCCTAAGTAATCTAAAATTTGGCTCAATTTGTGTTTTTTTTCTTTTTCTTGTAGTAAACTTACAAGTGAGAAAAAGGTTAAACCAAACCATTTCAAAATTTACAAAAAATGGCGCCGATTCCAGAGTTCATATGGCATTCATCAGAGTACCATCCTCAACCCATTTCTCTTCCTCTCTGTCCCAGAAGTTCCTAGATAACCTGGAATCCATAGCCCAGCTTCATGTGGTCTGTGTAACATATATGAATGCACAGTACATTTTCCCAGGAAGTGTCTACTGATTTCATCAAATTCTTTAAGGTTATCCAAAAAAAGAATTTCATCAAATTCTTTAAGGGTATAAAATTCTTCAAGGTTTGCAGGTATTCTCTACAAACTCTCGCTGGCTACAAACTCATTCCCTTGGCTACAATTACTACCTATTTCCTGATAACTCCCAAATCTCCATCTCCAACCCAAATTTCTGTGCACCAAACCTGTATGACCAATTGCCTGTTGTACAACTTCTCCTGGATACCCCACAGAAACCTCCACTTAACATATCTAAAACAGACCTCATCATCTTCCACCTACCTGTTCTTCCTCCTCTGTCTCCTATCTCAGACACAGCATCACCATCCACCCAGTTTCCCATGGGGTATCGGGGGGTGGGGGAGTGCTTGTGGCTTCATCTTCTAATCACAAAGTCCTAACAATTCTACCTACTAATTATGTCTTCGGCATCACTACTTCTCTCCACTCCCTCCAGCTCTGCCACAACCTTCAGCCAGTCACAATCATGTCTTACCTGGATTGTGGCAGTTTTCTCCAAACTTGTTTTCTTGTCTCCAGTGTAGCTCCCCTGTAACCACTCTCCGTGCTACAGTCAGTGTTTTATCTAAAACACACATTTGACAATGCTCCTGCAGACTAGCATGGGCTTGCCAAACCCTTTCTGATCTTACTTATTTTACACCCTGTGTTCCAGATATACAAAACTACCTGAAGTGCCCTAACACATCAGTATACCATGCTCTGGTCTTTAAGCCTTTGTACAAGCAACACACTCTGTCTATAACAAACTACCCTACCAAAGCTAACTCCAAATCATCTTTCAGTCTCAATTTAAATCTTTCTAATAACCAGGCCTTTCCCGATCCCACCTCTCTATCCATCACCACCACAGACACTAAGTATCTATATATTCCTATAACAGTATCCCATGCTTATCATCAACATAGTAAACAACACTGCACTGGAAATGTCCTTTTTCAATATCTATATCCACATTAAAGTGGAAGCATCTTGAAAAGAGGGACATATATTATCCATCTATGTCCTAGCACTTAGGACAGTGCCAAACACATACAACAGAAGTAAGCATTCAAATATTTTTAAATGTTTGAATGGATGAACTGCTCTTTGCATTTTTTAGGCACTTAAGTCCAATGCAGGAATGCTTCATCTATCTGAAATAATGTCCGAGAACATACCAAGAAATTATTTTTCAACACATGGTGACTAAAAAAAATGCTGTTTCTACGTCTGACAGTTAAAATACATACACATATCCCTTAGCAAATTTGACCAACTCAAATACCTGCTGAAAAGATGTCCATTGCTCTCTTCAACTCTCCTCTTGTTCTCTGATTGCTATTTAAGTCTACAAGTGGAGTTGAAGGATCTCTAATATATTCTAACTCAGTGGCAAACATCCCACCATCAACAAAACGTTCAGGAGCAATATAGCAAGTTCTCCTCCGTGAAGTGTCAAAGAAATAGTTGAAATCTGCTGGGTTGTCCTCTGGAAGATACGTGGGTTTAAAACTGGCAAAGTCAGTTAGAAGAACCCAATTCCAACTGGTGACCATCACATTCTCAGTCTTAATGTCCCCATGACGAACTCCAGATTTGTGTGCTTGGTCCACAGCTGTCAGGATCTGGAAAGCGATCCAGCGCTTTTCAATGTTATTTAAGAATGGACGGGTACTGATGCGATCATAGAGGTTGTCTCGCACATATTGCCTAAAGAGCATAGCTGCTTTCTCAGATGCTTTTTCTGCTGCTTTCTGGAAAGGTAGACAGTTCTGTGCAGAATGAAGCCTGATTTTCAGTTCCTCCAGCTCTTGTTTATAGCTGGTTAAAGGCAAAGTGGGATCCTGAATTGCGAAGACCTTCACAACCACCAAGCCTTCTCGGTGCTTTGCTCGAGCAACTTTAAAAAAACGAGTACTCCCCAGGCTCTTATCATATTCAAAGTCATGGATGTCTGAGAAATAACTCTCCACAGAAAGGATCTGGGAAGGAGCAATGCCAGCGAGCTGATTTCCCATAATGGCAAGCACCTCTGGGTCAGTAAGTTAGGATACAACACCTATTTAAAAAAAATAATAAAAATGAAAAAAAGACAAGAAACAAAGAAGCAATGAAACACCATTATTTGGTCTCTTCCAAAAAGCACATACAGGACATTTCTCTCCCACTGAGAGCACTGTACCTAGTCTTCTGGGCAGCCTCTAAGTTTCAGAGACATTTATCTAAAAAGACCTTGTTACTCATCTAAAAAGCTCATGTTAGTTCATAACGTCCCTTCCAGGAGCTGAACTATATTTAAATAGGCCCCTTTGACATTAAACAGAAAATGTTAGAATGTGTACTTTCTGATATTTAAATTTGAAATATTAACGAGCCTTTACTATGTGTTCAGTGCTGCGCTTGGGGCTATGAGGGTCATAAAAGTACATGAGACTGTCCTTGTCCAAGAAGACCCTGTAGTTTTCTCGGAGACAGGAAACACATTAAAAACTCGAAACTAAGAATCGCATAATCCAAATAGGTCATTGAATTCCGGAAAAGGTCAAGCCGAGAAACAAAAAATCAGTATCTGCCAGGCCTTTCCAGCCTAATTCCAGTGTGTCCTCTCAAAGGCACAAACTTCTATAGTTTGCAACAAAGACAGGAAGAAACCCTGCCAGAGATATTAAAGTAAGCTGAAATAAACACTTACCAAACGCTGCGCAGGGTTCTCCTAACTCAGGTTTTTGCAGGAAATAAAAGGCACACATACACACACGACCGTGCATACATATGAATATTTACCCTGGGCCCCTGGAAAGGGTCAAAAATCGCTCAGTAGCTCACAGTAAGGTCATGGCAGGCCACTTCGAGGCCTGGGCGGGAGCGGGCGTCTGCAGCTAGGGAAGTTGTCTCTATTAGGGGTCTTCCTTCAAAGACAGGAGGTGGGATGCTGGGGGAGGGGCGCAGAAAAGTCCCAATCTCCAGGAAGCCGCGTGGTCGGCGGAGAAGAACTGGGAGACTCTCGGGGCCACCGCAGAAAGACCAAGCCGCACTGGTGAGATGCCACAAATACCCAGGAAGTTGCCCCCGCCAACCCCCTACCCTGCCCTGGAAGCCACGCGTTCCCGGGCCCCGTCTTCTTCTCGTGCGGACCGCTAAACCCCTCGGAGCCCTCCTTGAGGGCCTCACCACCGGGCGTGGAGATGGAGCCCAGGAGAGAGGTGGAGGCTGGCAGTTCCAGGACACTACTACTTCTCCAGCTGCTGTAGCAGCAACAAACGCCGAACTCCCGGGAAAGCGGCCGGTCTGACCTCACTTCCTGTCGCGGAGCGGAAGTGACGAACAAGGGAGCCTCGAGGAAGCGGGTAGGAGGCTGGTTGCTAGGAAACGAGGGAAGTGGGCAGCATCGTCCCGGGAGACTAGAGGAAGGAAATAAAATGCTCTGACAACCATCTATTTACCGTCTTGGTCTTCTACCTTTTATTCCCAAATTCTGAGGCTTCTCTCATCCCCCTAGAATCTGCTCAGCCACCCCTTCACTCCCGGTACACCAGAACAGAGTTCTTTAAGAGAACTCACAGACATATTTAGGAAAATTAAGCTGGGTTTTTTAAGAGCTTTATAGAGATAAAATTTAAATACCATAAAGTTCACCTGTTTAAAATGTGCGATCAGTGGTTTCAAATATATTTACGGAGTTGTGCACTCATCCCTATGACCTAATTTTAGAACATATTCATTCCATTGAGACACTGGAACCATTAGTCACTCTCCTTCCTCCTCCCCCTCCCAGCCCTGGGCAATCACTAATCTACGTTCTGTTTTCACAGACTTGCCTATTCTGGACATTTCATATATGTGTTCTTTGTAATTGAATTCTTTCACTTTGCGTAATGTTTTCAAGGGTTATCCCTGTTATAGCTCATATCAGGACTTCATTTATTTTTATTGCCAAATATTCCGTTATATGGATATACCACATTTTGTTTATGCATTCATCGGTTGATGGACATTCGGTTGTTTCCACTTTTTGGTTATAATGAATAATGCTGCTATAAACATTCGTATATAGATTTTTGTGTGAACTTACGTCTTCATTTCTCTTGGACAAATACCAAGGAATGAAACAGTAGGCCCACCTGGTAATTCTATGTTTAACATTTTGAGAAACTGCCAAACTGTTTTCCAAAGTGCGTGCATTATTTTACATTCACACCAGCAGTGTATGAGGGCTCCAATTTCTCCATGTACTTGCTGATGCTTATTATCCGTCTTTCGGATTATGTCCATCCTAGTGGGTGTGAAGTATTTCTTTGTGGTTTTGATTTGTATATCCCTAATGAATGATGTTGAACATCTTTTCGTGTACTTATTGGCCATTTGTGTATCTTCTTTGGAGAAATGTCTATTTAAATCCTTTGTCTAGTTCTTAATTGGTTCATTTGTCTTTTTATTATTGAATTGTAAGAGTTCTTTATGTACTCTGGATACAAGTTCCTTATCAGAGATATGATTTGCAAATATTTTCTCTAGGTGTTGTCTTTGCACTTTTTTTTTTTTTTCCTTTTTGTCTTTTTTCGTGACCGGCAACGGATCGCAACCCTCAATGTTGCACCCGCACCTCGCTCAGCCAGTGAGTGGCAGGTCTGTACGTGGGATCCAAACCCTCGGCGGGAGCGCCGCCGCGCTACCAAGCGGTGCACTGTAGCAGTGCGCCACCGGGCCGGCCCGTCTTTGCACTTTTTTGATAGTGTCCTCTGAAGCACATAATTTTTTAATCCAAAGCTGAACGTTTTTATCCTTCTGCAACATCTCCTCCTCCCTTCTTCACTTAGTAGACTGCACTGGATTCTTCAAATTATATATTTGGTGTACCAGCCAGCCACCAAAACAAAACAAAAACAGCAAAAAAACTATACCTCTGGAAGTCATTAAGTCATGCTTGACATTTTCCTACTCTGTCCTCATCCCCACCCCCCAGTTCCTCTCACTCAATGATCACCTGCTCCTGCTAATTCCACCTCCTACATATGCCTGGAACCCATCCACTGCTACCTCTCCAGGGACTAGGCCAAGCAACCATCATTGTCATGATGTCTAGCTTTCGAAACCTCCACAGAAAAGGTGCTCCCCAACCACAATATTATTTTTTTTGTACTTCTCATATGATTTTTTTCTGAGTCTTTTATGGTTTTATTTTGTGTCCTTACATTTCTGAAGTATAGTTTTAACTTTACTTTTTTTCTAGAGAGATACTCAGTCATCCAAAACTGATAACATGTTTTCCTCTCACTCATTCAAAATGTCATATTTACCATATACAAGTTTCCTGTATATGTTTGGGTCTTCTGCTGGACTTTCTGTTCTGTCCATGGAGTTGGTATTTAATTCATCTGCCAGTAATGTTTTAATGTCTGACATGGCTAGTCCTAGAGTAATCTTTTTAAAAATAAAACTATAATCATAACTATCTATGCTTACATACTTCTAGAAGCTCCTCCTCACTTTTAGGCTAAAGTTAAAAATTCTTACGTTGGCCTACAAGATCCTGCATGATCTGACTCCTGCCCACCTCTCCCACTGGAGCTGGCATCATTTCCCTGTCGGGTTTGTGACCATTAGGGCCAAGATCATGAGTCCTATGACTGGGACCATCTAAAATGTCTATAAGAATTAGTACAAGAACTCAGTTAGTTATTGGATAATATTTTAAGATTATGTTTATATTTCAGCTTCTGAATACCATGTACATAAGTGCTTTAGACATCTCTCCAACAGAGAAATCGTGGTGTGGAAATATGGTAAATCCATCTCAGTTTAGATTACTCCTGCATTTTCTTCAACTGTGTTTTTCCTACCACTACACTTTGTAAAGTAACTCATGAAATATTTTGTGGTTCCTTCTATACTCGCTGCTGTGGTTTTCTTTCTCATCTTTCTTGTTTTTTATTTTCTTCCTTTCTTCTTGCTCATTCCTTTTTTTCTTTCTTCCTTCCTTTCATTTTTATATAGCAATCATGGCTGCCCATGGAGGCTTTTTTAAAGGAATCTCACCTAGTCCTTTTCAGCGTAAATAAAAAAACAAACTGAAAATAAGAAAGAGTCAGCAAACACTGGTCCATCTTCTGGCCAACAGACTTGCACCTGCATTGTGGAGGTGATGGCTAACTGTTCCCTTCCACCATAAAATAGGTGTTTTTTGGAAGTAATTGTATATAAATATGTAAGAACCATATTTTCCAGTCCCACCTCACTGCTCACATCTCAGTGGGGCCATTTGACTAGCTCTCACTATGAAATTCAAGTGGATATTATGTGTTTCACTTCCACGTCAAGGCAGTTAAGACCTCCACTCTCTCTTTCCTCTTCAGCCTAAATGCAGGGAACTTCAAGGCCCTAGGTAATGCCAGACCCACAGATGATGGGAGCCTGTGTCTCTGAATCACAGACTGGGGAAAGACCACCATTTAAACAGGCACACCCCCTGGGGCAGGCCCATGGCTCACTCGGGAGAGTGTGGTATTGATAACACCAAGGCCATTGGTTCGGATCCCATATAGGGATGGCTGGTTAGCTCACTGGTGAGCGTGGTGCTGACAACAACAAGTCAAGGGTCAAGATCCCCTTACTGGTCATCTTTTAAAAAACAACAACAAAATATGACTACTGAGTACTTGAAAGTGGCTACTCCAAATTGAGATGTGTTGTAAGTGTAAAAAACACAGAGGATTTAGAGAACTTAGTACAAAAAAAAATGAAAAAATATCTCAATATCTTTTTAATATCGATTATATGTAGAAATTATATTTTAGATATATTGGGTTAAATAAATATCATTTAAATTTATTTATTCTGTTTCTTTTTACTTTTTTAAATGTGGCTACTAGATAATTTTAAATTATACATGTGGCTTATGTTATATTTTTGATAGACAGCCCTGTTCTAGACCTAACATCCATCTTATAAAAAAAAAAAGAAAAAAAAGGACTAGAGGAATACATTAAGTAATATCATCAGGAAACAATCTGACAAATTCAGAAAATGGAAGATTAGCCATAATTCTTCAAAAAGTCAATACCATCAAGAAAAAAAAAAGGAGGGATTTTTCTAGATTAAAAGACTCTGAAGAGACATAAAATTCAAATGCAATATATGAGCCTCAACTGGATCCAGGATTAGAAACAGCTATAAAAGACATTTCATGCATAATTGAGGAGATTTGAATGTGGATTAATATTTTACAAAGAAAGAAAATAGCAAAAATGTTTTTCAAAACTGGTAATTATTTCATTCTGCTATCATATCTCTGGGTCTTATTTAAAAACACCTGAGCTGCCTAATCTAAAGCTGTTTCACCATTACATACTAAGAGATTGCTAGACAAAGGATAGAAAGAGCTAGATACCAATTATCTTTGAATGTATTTAATCTTGGGTGAAACTCTGTTCTTGACAAAAGGGAAATGCAAGAGCCAAAGCAAGTTATTAAAAGAAGATGATTTGTCAAAAAAACCCAAATTATTTTAATGATAATAAGTGCTATGGAGAAAAAGTATGGTGTTCATGCGACTATGGTGGGAGGTGGTACAGTCAGGAAAGCCTTCCCTAGGTGTTGGCATTTAATCTGGGACTTGAAAGATGAGCAGGTTTTGGCTGAAGAGTAGGGAAAAGAGCTTTCTCAGCAGAAGGAAGAGTAAATGTGAAAGCCTAGCAGTGAGGAGAAGTTTGACAGGTTAGGAACAAAGAGGCCAGTGTGGGGGGTTGAGAGGGACAGTGAATGATTCCAGCTGCAGCAGGGGAGGTGGGCAAACAGAATCCACATATCCAAGCCATTCCTCTACTCTTGCACTATTTTTCTACCTCTATTCCTCCACCAATTCTCTTCCACAAAGGATTTGAAGTGACTTTACAAAATTAGCTCAAATCAAGGGTGGAAATAGAAACAATAAATATTCATTAAAAGGAACAGAGAAATAGTACTAGGAATTAGAGAATTGAACTTCAGTTGAATTTTCAATTTAGCTTTGAAATTGTGTCAGCTAATCTCAAAAGGTAAATTTGTGATTTACATAGGTCTTATTGGTCAATAAAGGGAAATAAACTAATTACTGTGAAAAGAAAAGTTTTTCCTTAGACCAAATTCAAGGTGAGATTTTTTCCTTTGAATATTTATAGAAAAGACATTAGTTAACATGTTAAACATTATGAGCAAAGTTTTTCTATGGAGTTAGGTATGTGGTTTGGCAAATATGGTGCCCACCACTTGGGACCAATCAATAATATGTTTATAGCATCATCTTCTGGTTTTCTAGGCATGTGATCTC
This sequence comes from Galeopterus variegatus, assembly GCF_000696425.1. Lineage (NCBI taxonomy): Eukaryota > Metazoa > Chordata > Mammalia > Dermoptera > Cynocephalidae > Galeopterus > Galeopterus variegatus. The sequence goes on from NW_007726854.1 coordinate 160,371, forward strand.
CATCTACACTTCCTCCCTAGATGATTTTTTTCCATTACTGTGGCTTTAAATTTCATCAGTATGCTTATAATACGAGTTCTTTTTTTTTTTTTTCTCACCAACCATTATCTGGTGCCTAAGCTCATGTATGCAATATCTATTTGACCTTTATACTTGAAGGTGTAATATTAATTTCATTCTATTTTCTTCTTTTTATTTCTTTTTTCTTTTTTTCCTCTTTTTTGTCTTTTCTTCTTTAGTTTTATTTATTTATTTATTTAAAAAGATGACTGGTAAGGGGATCTTAACCCTTGACTTGGTGTTGTCAGCACCACGCTCTCCCAAGTAAGATAACCGTCCATCCCTATATAGGGATCCGAACCCGTGGCCTCAGTGTTATAAGCACTACACTCTCCCAAGGGAGACACAGGCCAGCCCATATATATTTCTCTTTTTTTAACCCATAGTTAATATGTTTTATTGTAGGACTATGAGAAAATATAAAAGAGGGCAAAGATGCATAATTCAGTCAATGTTTTAGTATATATCTACCATTCCACACTGTTTCAAATCTCTATTTGTTTATTTTTCACACAAAAAAATGGTATCATAGTGTACATTTTAATTGACCAATGAAACATCCACACAGTTTTGGAACCTGAGACTTGTATATATATAGCTTATAATTAGACAGATGAGTCTATGCATGTATAGAAGGCCCTATGTATGTATTCATTCTATTGGTCAAGGTTTTTATGACTATATGACCAAGGTCAGTTGTCATTTTTGCAGTGATTTCAGATACTGCAGGCTCATTCACCACCCAGTGCCAATCAACTTTTCCCTTGCTTGCCTCTATGGTGGAGGCTGTAAAAGCTAAATACTTGCTTTTGCAGTCTTCCTTACACTGAGGCATGGCCATGCCATACAGTTTTGCCCAATCAGAGATATAAGGAGAAATCTGCTGGCACCACCCATTTCCCTTTGACTTTCTTATAGTCTCGATGACAGATGTGATGTCCAGAGCTGCAATAGCCATAATACGATCACAATTCAGGAGACGTGAGGAAAAGATAAAGAGAGTAACAGAAATGCTGGCCCTGATAATAGTCAAGCATCTGAACCAATGTCAACAGCCCTGATCCAAATTTCTTATCATTTGAGAAAAAGAAGCATTTGTTTAAACCACTGTTGGTTGGATTTTCTGTTATTTGCAACCAAAGATCTCCCTTAACCAGTACAGCACTGTATCTTGTTCTAACACTTTAAAGTCACTTAATTCCAGGGGATATCACTGTGCAGAGTTTGCAATTATACTGGAGATGGCTTTTATATTACAGTCTGACATTTACAGGTCTCTAGTTTGTAGCAGGTGGGTATGCCCATGTGGCTTGAAAAATAAAACTAAACCCATGGCCTTTAGTTCATGTATTTCTAGCAGCTGAATGTGGTTTGCCTGTAGGAATGAAAATGCCCCTGAAATGTTAATTGATTCAGTTTGACAGTGCTTGCCATATCATAAATCAATATCATGATGTTTTTGTGAACTAGTGATATGGTGGTGTGTGGAAAAAATCTGGTAGTTATGGTATGGGTATGGTTGTTTTTGATCATTTTCTTTTGTTTTTAATGAAATTCAAGAAAATTGACATCCTCTATCCTTTTGGAATGCTTGTATGCTGTGGTGGAGAATGGGGTACCATCAGCATTATGGACTAACCCTAATCCTAATCAATTAATATTAGGCTCTCTGATTTAACTAACCTATGGTTTAGTTATGTCTTGCTGTGTGAAATGTTACCCCAAGCTCAGTGTTTGACAGCAATAAAAGTATTTCTCTCTCATGGTGAATCTGGAATTTAGACAGGGACAACTTGTCTCTGCTCCATGATATCTGGCTCCTTAGCTGAAGACTTGAAGACTGGGGGATGAAATCATTTGAAGTTTCCTTTACTCATATGTCTGGAGGTTGGTGTTGGTTATGGCTTAGCAGGTATTGTCGGCCACAATATCCACACATAGCCTCTCCAGATGACCTGGGTTTCCTCACACCATGGTGAATGGGTTCCAAGGGCAAACATTCAGAGAGCCAGGTGGAAGCCTTTTATAACCTAGCTTCAGTGATGCTATGTCACATCTGCCACCTTAGATTGGGTGAGGCAGATACAAAGTACACCCAGGTTCAAGGGAAAGGAACATAGACCCCCCTCTCCGCAATATACACACCCCTTTCAATTAAGACATGTCAAGGTCACATTATAAGAAGGGCAAGTGAGATGGGATATATTTATATATATATATACATATATACATACACACATATATATGAGCAGCCATCTTCGGAAAACACAATGTGTCGTGCTATACTATTACCCCATTTACAAGTGTTTTCATTTCATTGGCAATGTCTGGAGAAATTTGTGATTATCATAGTGAGGGGGAGGGTAGTGTCTGCTACTGGCATGTAGTTGTTAGAGGCCAGGGATGCTGCCCAACATCCTACAATGCACAAAATAGCCATACACACAAACATGCACACACACGCAAACAAAAAATTATCCTCAACAGAGGTTGAGAAATTCTGCCTTAGGGTATGAACACTCTACGGGTATTTAAAATAATAAGGCAGCAAGGGAAGAGACCTATAGGAAACATCAAAATCCTAAAAGTCTTCCAACTGAAAGATTTTATTTGATATTTGGTATTTATGTACTGCATGGTATGCGAAGAGCAAAGATAATTACTTGTGCAAATTTTGATCCCATATATATGCTAAACATCAATTCAGCTCTCAGTGAACAACAAGAGACTATTAAATATGTATTTCATGACTTTTACCTACCTTATATTTCTACACTTAGAGAGCATTTTGTCATGGACTTTTTTTTAATCCCCTGTGTGAGCAATTTGTGTACTACTTGAAAGAATATTTGTCTTAAAAATTGCTTTTTATTAGGTTTTGACCATCTTTTCCCCTATCTTGAAATGTAAGCTCAGGGGAAATCAACAATTTTAATGTAGAGCATGGCAAGGCATAATTTCCTTAGGACTCCTTGGACAACTCTGCCTTTTATTAAATATTATACGTGCCAGATAACCCTGACTTTGCTCCTTCTCCTTTTTGCTATTGGTCATTCACTCAGCATAAGACACCTAATTTTTAAGAGCTGACTCTCTAATAAGATGAAATTGGCAGGTTTCCCCTCCCTCCGCAGCATGCCCCACTGGCTGTACACAAAGCAATTACAACTCGCCTGTCAGCCCTTTTCCATGTGATAGCATCAGCAATTTTGCCTAGGGCTTCTTTTTTGATGAACAATAACAGAAATAATGGCCTAATACACTAAAAATAAAATTTAAAAAACAACAACAAAAACTCTATCTCTGTTGCTTTCTCCAAAACAATCCAATATTAACTTAAATTCTTCCTAATAAAACCAAGGCAATCCACTTATGCATTTTAATACTATGATGATTTTTAACAATATCAAAGTGAAAGAGATTAATTATAAAAATATCAAAAACATGTTGATAACACCAAGGTCAGGGGCTCGGATCCCCGGATCCCCATACTGGCCAGCTGCCCCTCAAAAAGAAAAATATTACAAACTGAGAAATTAATATGAGCTCAGAGGAAAACAAATTCTAATCTGTTTGAATCTCCTGTGTTTTAAATGTATTTCCAAGTCCTTCATAGATCCCAGGAGAGCCTACTTCATCTTTCAGTGCTGGTCCTAACACAATTTGACATACACTGAATTCTTTATATGTAATTGGAGAGGAGATGCTTGAAATAGCCTGTTAACTTCAGGGGACGGTGTAGCCATGTTGATTTCAGTTTCAAGAACAATGAATTTTTATCTCATTTCTTGGAGTGCATTTCTGCACCTCTCTTGGGCTCACTTTATTTTCCACCCCCCCAATACAAATAATCATATTGTTCTACATTGAAATCATATAGAAAAAAAAAGAGCTTCTTACATTTTTATCATATTTAAGATAAAATAGTAAGGATAAATAGTTATTAAATACAAAATACCTTTTCATCCTGTGGGTGGGGAGACGGTGGAAAGTTCCTTATAAACAGAATTCCACTAGAGGGCAGTGCATCCCAGTGGAGGGTCAGAGCCGATGTTCACAGGATGTCGGATTAAGAAGATTGTGTAGCAAACACGAGATAGTTTGTAATATAATGTTAAGTGGAAAAAAAATAAGAATTCAGATACTCTGTAAGAATTATGTATGTTTGTGGCCAAGTATTGTGTTGTAAAGAACTTAATCTTGGTCTTACTCAGACCTGGGGTTAGTTCTTGTTTTCAATGCTTGCTGGTTATGTGTCCTTGGATGGGTTGCTTAAAAGCTCTTGAGCCTCAGTTTCTTCATCTGTAAAATGGGACAATTACTGATACCACATAGGGCTGTTGTGAGCATTGAAAGGGATCATATATGTAAAATGCCCAGCATGGTATCAAGCATATGATATTGCTCAACAAAAAATGGCAGGATGATGATGATGACGATGATGATGATGATGATGACGATGATGATGATGATGACGACGACCAAAAATACTAAAAAGGAACATAGGAAAATCAAAATAACTTTAATTATTGTACTGAGTTGTTTCAAATAGGTTTATTGCATTGTTTTATCTTACTTAAATTCACATTGGAGAGTTTATGATGGAATATATATTTTAACTAACTTTAAATAAATTATTCTCTTCAATAAGCCCCCTGTTTTTTCTAACACTATCTTCAGCACTTGAAACGCCAGAGAGAAAAATTTCCATGTAGCTACAAAATGTTGGTATTGTCATTTTAATGCTTAGACTATCATATCACACTTTTGCTATTTATTTTAATTTCCTAACTGAATATTCTGTCAACATCCCAAGGAAAGAATAGAATATAACTTGTGTTTTAATGCTTTCAAATACTATTCCTTGAAAGCTATATTGTCTCGGGGATGGTTTAATATATTTTCTTACAACTCTCAGTGTGAGAAAATTTTATCTGATGAAAAATAGAAATTTAATACATTCTAATACAATTTAATGCATTGTCACATCTGACAATTACTCTTTACAAAACGATTGTGTAAATATGAGTTCTAGTAATCATTTAGGAGTTCCTTTGCAAAATAACCATATGTTACAGAAGCAACAAAGCGATGTAACTTAAGGCTAAAGATTTAATGCCTCTGAAGACTTAAGGCATTAAAAATTTAATGCCTCGGAAATTATAGTATAAGTCAAAATGGAAATATTTAATTTATAAAGCTTAATTTATGTATGTTCAACCCGTCCTTAGTCTTTTAAAAGTAGCTGACTCACCCACCCATCATGTGAAAAAGATCAACTAAAGGCCAGCCCCAGGCAATAGCTGTCATCTCAGGCGTTTGCCTAGAATATGACTGCTATTCCTTCATCGTGGCCACCACCAATGTCAACGACATGACCAACCGCACAATCATCACCAGTACCTCTACCATCACCATTACTTCCCCTGAATTGATGAACTCATTGTTCATTTTTTCCATCTTCCTACTTATGTGATCCCACCTGGACAGTTAATAGAGAGGAAATTGGTTAGGGATTTCCTGTACTTTGGTGGATTCTAACCTAAGGTATAAATGACAATACATTCTTATGAAACTAAGGACGGCAGGTACTCTTCTCCGTATCTAAGCCAGAATAGACTCTTGGAACATCAGGCTTATGATGACCACTAGGAAATATCATCAGACCAGGAAGCTGAGGAGCTGTCCTCCCACCTACCTGCCCATCAAGAATGTGCTCTGACAGATCCCAAGGCAAGTTGTCATCACTCGGGAATACTCCAGAAAACCACGGCCTCCGTGAGTATCAAGAATGTGAGACTAGATATATTTAAAATATGACAGGAGCCTCAATTTAATTACCCTTTGATCATTGTCTTTCTAGTGGTCCTACCTACATAAAGCTGGACCTCCAAGGCACCTACAGCTCTGACCAGTTTAGTAAGAATAATAATTTGCTGAATTACAGGATTCTGCTCAACATCCTGTATCCAGAGTTTATTGCACATCAGTGCAATAAATTAACTCTGGCTGATAATCAGAACCACCTGAGGAAGGGTAATTTTTCATTTTTATGATTCAAGTTCTGGAGACTTTGAATTCTGTAATTTTAAAAGCTCCCCAGGTGATTCTGATGATTCTGTGTTTGAGGACCACAGGACATAGATGACCATCTCACCCCTTCACCAATCCTGGCATCACAAAACTCCCTGGTCTGAGTGTTCTTTGATTGATGGCAATAGAACTGCTGCGGGGCCAGAGCAGAAAATGAGTCCTTGAGAGCCTGAGGTGGAATCTCTGACTCCTCCCTGTGCAGATCTGGCCCCACCAGGCAGAAAATTCCATCTAAAATAGATGGCAATGGGAGATCACCAGGCTCTGGGTCACTGTGGCACAAGAACTCTTTGGTCATGCAGTCCCAATCTCAGCTGACCAAGGTGGTGCAGAAGCTCCTGCCAGAGATCAGAGATATGCAGAGGAGGTCCAGGGGACAAGGAGTGCAAAGGCCCCCAATCTAGTAGGATGATCTCCTCTGTTTCACAATCTGAAAGATTGTCATCCAGGAACTACCCTGGATGACTTCATTCAAAGCTTTAACACAATTATCAGAGATTTTGGGACGTCCAGTCAAGATGGCAGAATAGACGGTCTCCAGCATCACTCTCTCCCACAAATCAACCAATTTACAACTATAAAAATGTAACATCAGCCAAGCTGGGGCCGCTGGAGCTCAGGGGAAGAGGAGGAGAGACTTACGGAGTTCATGAAGGCAGGAGAAGCCACGATGAGAGAAAGAAAAAGCTGCTCTGAGCATTTTGGGCCGTAGCCACTTTAATGCTGGAGCACATGGAGCAGGAGCCGGCAGAAGCCGCAGCTGTGCCCTTTAGATGGAGTTACTTGGAGGTGGAAGGGGAGAAGAGGACTTTGGTGGCCCCCAGGACAGCTAGACCACTAACAGGGTTCCTGTTGACCCACACAGGAGCGAGGAGCCAGAGCAGCTGAAAAAGGAGAGCCATTCAGAGGCCAGTGAATCATCACAAGGGACCCACGCAGGGCCTGTCCCATGGGAAGTGTTTGGAGCACAGACGGTGGGGAAGACGGGCCCACCGGGGGAACACTGGGACACAGCAAGGACAGCCGATCTGCCCCCCAGTCAGTGCAGGACCACGTAGAGGGGACTGGTCAGGAATGCAGAATTGCATGGGGTGCAGTTTGATGAAAAAACTCAGGCCCAGATCAGAGTTTCTACACAACCCAGGTGCACTGAGTATCTGGAGAGCCGGGAGTACCTATAAGGTCAACCATTAAACCCTGAGCTGCACAAAAAGTCTTCCCTAGGGAAACAGCAACAAAGCAGCAATTTAGCTCAACAACACAGCTCAAGTACTGGTTCCCACAGGAAGTTTCCCCAGTTAGAAGCAAGCAAAGGACAAAAACTTAGTTCCGGCCCAGGCATGCCACAAATGCCTTGGGGCCCACCAGGGGACATGAGGTATGGAGCCAGGGGCAGGACCCCCACCCACAACCACTCACACCACCAGCACCTCAGGACCCAGGGACAGGACCCCACTCCCACATACAGGCACACCACCAATGCCTAGGGGCCCCCCCGGGAACCCAAGGCTAGCAGCCAGGGACCGGACCCAACCCCCACAACCAGGCACACCTCACCAGCACCTTGGGGCCTGCCCGGGGATCTGGGGATGGAGAAGGGGACTGGATCCCCCTCCCACTACCAGGCACACCATGCCAGTGCCTCGGGACCCACTTGGGGACCCAGGGCATGAAACCAGGGATCGGACACTCTCCACAACCAGGCACACCGCCAACACTATGGAGCAGACCGAAAACATCTCCTCCATGTGGGTGGCCCACCACAGCCACCACGATAACCATGGCTGCTATGAAGGTGGCTAGATGCCACAACCACCATGCAGATTGTCTGCCAGCCACTGGAGTGAGTTGTCACAAGTAGAGTCACCAACAGAGATAAAGAAAGGAGGAGGATGTTTTTCTCCACAGAGCCCATTTCATAGTGGTGGAAAAGACATCTGCTCTATGATAGTATTGGGGGACCTGATCACACCTCTCAGCATTGGACAGATCATTTGGGCATCAGATCAACAGAGTAATCATTATTCTTTCAGAGGGAGAGAAGAAATCTAGGGTGATTAGAGGGGGGAGGGGGGAGAGAAAAGGGGATGGGGAGGGATTGGACAAGGGACATAAAGAATAATTACAATTTGTAACAATATATATGCTAGTGATATTGATTTGAGCAACATATGTCATTGTTGAACCCCAAAAATATGTATAATCAATTTTGATTCAATAAAAATTAAAAACAAAAACAAGAAAACCAGTTATCAGACACTTTGAGAGCTGGGACTAGGCCAAGGTGATGTAAGGGTCTGTGACATATCCTTTTTCAACTCTAAATCTAAATGGGGATGTTATTGGCAATGGACTTCATTTCAGACTGCCTCCTCCCCATGCAAGGACACTGTCCTATTTGTAAATACCCTAAAAAAATAATAGATATGTCTCTTCTTCATCGTTGTCCTCCTCCATCATATGTACCAGCTACTGCCTCTTTAATAATCAAGGAAATCATCCCTTTCCATGGAAAAGCCAACCACACAATCTCTGATTTTAGTAGCCTATTTGTATTTGTATTTTATAGGATGATCTCAAAAAAAATCATCTGCTTTCCCACTTCCCACCTTCTGTTGCCTCCCCCCCACACACACACACACCACGTGCCTTTATCTGTCAGGTCATAGGGACTTAGGCAGGCCTCACTATTCCCTCCTGAACTTTCCCACTAAGGATAGAAAATTAAGAATATATGGCTTTAAGAGTATCATTAGAATGTAAGCAAGGTTCTTCCTTCCCAGTTTAATATCTTGGATTCAGGGTAGCTCTGTATTATGTCTGACTATGGATTCCAGGAAAGACCTAAACCATAAAGAAACTAATTTCCTCATATCCAGGAAGGCTAAGTTCTCTTATACCAGAAATTAATATCCATCTGTGTTCTTTTATTAATGTGGATCCAGTGTGTAGGTAAGAACTTGGCAGGGTGACAGAGGATATCTTTGTCTAGGGGCAAAAGTATTTTATTAAGACGATGTGAAGAGAGAGACACAGGTGTTCCCTGAATTAATGATAAGAAAGCTGTCTAGGGGTTTTAGTAGTAGTATTTTTAAAGTGGCTGATTTGGATGGTTTCTGACTTTTCTAAAGATGACCTTTCAATTCAGCCTCAAATCCTGAAGCAGAAGGTAACCTTATGAGAAGCTTTCAAAGACTTCTGAGCTTCATGCCTGGGTTTAATTATCTCTCCCCAGTTGTGAACTTTAGAAAAGCTACAGAAGTGCTACTACCCTGCCAGCAAGCTAGCCATTCCTGTAGAGAATGATAAATCATTCCCGATCTGTCCAGAATTCTCATCACGCTTTACAGTCATTGATCCATGGAAAGCAAATTAATAGCACAAGTAGGAAGGCAAGGCATATAATGTGGGTTATTTGCCAAGTGGACCACTGCTCCGGCACGCATTTGGTGATAAATGTCAGCACTAAACATACTTTCAGCACTTAAATCTGGCCCATTAATCCAGTAGCTAAGACAGTGAGCAACTCTCTCTTCTGGGCCACCCTCAACACTGAATCATCACGTTTTGATCACCTTCTCCTGGAGTCCCTCATTAAGACCTTAAGCAGTAGGACATAATTTTACATCTAAACTAGTAAACACAATTTCCATGGCACACATCTCACATAATGTAGACAAGTCATGTATTTTAGTGCCTGAATATGGCTCAGTGGAAATGGGTCTTTTTTTAAGCAGGATTTTAAAACTTTAGGGCATATTAGAAAAACCATGCTGAGGATGAAAACACCCACATGAACTTGAATAAAGATGAAAAATAACCAGAAAACCAGACTTATGAGCTGGCAAATTAGGCAGCATCTGTTCAACTTGGCAGGATTCCTTGAAATACCTTCACACTATCCCACGGCTGGCAGTCAGCAAAGCCAAAGAGGCTCATTGACAGAATGAACCTAAATCTCCAGCTAGATCTGGACCACAAACCTCCTTTGTTTCTCCGGGCTGGACCTCCAACTCCACTGATGATTTTCAGATAGGCCTTGGCCCTGCCTTGAACTTGACCAGGCCTTCACATTCCTGGTCATGACTTTGAATCCTCCCAATGTCCACGTGCATCTCTTTCCTGGCAATGAATCCACAGATTATCTGGTTCAAGCACCCTCCTGGCTTGAATGTGTTCCCAGGCCTTTCTTCCCCAGTACCATCTGTAACCATGGAGCTCCCCACTAGTTCAATACAACGGTAGCTACCTGTTGAAGTTTGAAAGGCACTGGGATGGTCTCCTTTCCTCATCACTTATTTCTCTACAGAAGCTTTCCTAACATGTTCTTGAAGCATTGGCAAATTCCTTCTTTGTGCTCCCACTATTGAAAAAATTGTTGAATTAATTAATTTACATATGTGACTGTTTCCCCTACTCAACTCCTTAATGACAGATACTAAGTATCATTTAACTTTTAATTTCCCCATTGTTTTCTATAAGGCATTCATAGCACATTGTAGATCTTCAATAAAAGCTTGACAAATAAATGAATGAATGAATGAACGAATGCTTTCATAAGATCTTTTCCCTGAAAGCAAGATGAAATTCTACCATTAGCAGTTGAATCATTTGCACTTAAATCACTCTGAAGTTACTAGTATGTTTATCAGTCATGAAAAATATATACACCTACTTCTAGGAATGTCAGATGAACTTTTAGAGTTCTACATTCAAGATAAGAATGTTGCATTTATATAGTACATTTTCATTTATGTGTTCTTTTTCAAGATAATTAATTATAATTGACATTGAGTATTTACTATACCCTAAGCACTGTACTTAGTACTTACATATATTACTCCATTAATCATTACTACAACCCTATGAAATAAGTGCCATAGTTATCTTGAGGAAACTAAATCAAGGATGGTTAAGAAACTTTTCCAAGTTGCCAAGGCTAGTAAGTGATAAAACCAGCAATTGCATCTAAAACTAGTTCCAGAGCCCCATTCTTAACCACTGTAGAACCCACTTCAGACAATAATCTGTTCATCTTCCTCAAAAAACGAAGATATACCTTCAGTAACTTTTCAGGAGACCTCAAAAAGCAAAGCTATGGAGTATAAAGGCAAAATCTCAAATCTAAATTCTATGGCTCCCTTGCTAGTTATTTAGATAAATATTGTACTAGGTTTCCTTGATCCAATGCACAAAATAGAGAGGGAGGGAGCCTCCTCATGCCAAATCCCAGAAAGATCACACAGACTGTACTGTATTTCTTTTTCTTGTTAATTTTGAGCTTATTTTCTTGTTATCTTTCCTCTTTATTCTAGTTCATCTACCTATATTGTTCATTCAGTTCCCTGACACAAGAAATGTACAGGAGAAAGAGGAGAGAGACACACAGATTTAACATAAAGATGTCGACAGGGGAGGGGGATAGTGAGGACTAGCAGAAGTCTCTGCCAACGTGTCAGCCACCCCCATCCTCGACTCTTCCCATTCACACTGACCACACCCGCTCCCTGCAATTTGAAGAGCACTGCCCTACAACTCATACAAGAAGAAAAGAACGGCCAATAAATACATGAAAAGATATTCGGCTTCATTAGAAACTGGGCAAATAAAAATTAAAACATCAATAAGGTACCATTTCATGACCATCAGATTGGCAAAAATTATAAAGTCTGATGCACCAAGTATGGGGAAATAGTAACTTTCAGTCCCTGCTGGTGGACATGCAAGTTAATATAATTTCATCAGTGCAGCCATTATGAAAAACAGTATGGAGGTTCTTAAAGAAATTCAAAATAGAACTACCATATGAATCACCAATCCTCTTCTGAATTTATACCTAAAGAAACGAAATCACCATCTCATAAAGATGTCTGCACTTCCGTGTTCATTGCAGCATTATTTAGAACAGCTAAGATAACCTAAGTGTCTGCTGACAGATGAAAGGATAAAAAAAAAACTGTGATATATACATATTCATTATATACATGTATATGTATATAATGGAATCTTATTCAGCCTTAAAAAAGAAGATCCTGCCATTTGTCACAACATGAATGAACCTGGAAGACATTATGCTAAATAAGATAAGCCAGACACAGAAGAAAGAACATTGTATAATCTCATTTATACATGGAATCTTTTTTTTTTTAAATGTCAAATACAAGACCAGTGCTCTAACCCCTGAGTACCCAAATGTCCATCATCGGATGAGTGGATACGGAAATTGTGGTATATCTACACAATGGAATACTACTCAGCTATAAAAACGAATGAAATACTGCCATTTGCAACAACATGGATGGACCTTGAGAGAATAATATTGAGTGAAACCACAATGGAATACTACTCAGCTATAAAAACGAATGAAATACTGCCATTTGCAACAACATGGATGGACCTTGAGAGAATAATATTGAGTGAAACGAGTCAGGCAGAGAAAAAGAAATACCACATGTTCTCACTCATCAGAGGGAGCTAAAAAAAACAATCAAATTAATTCACCCACAAACACACACACACAAAAAAAAAACCGGGGGGGGGGCGGGGAAGAAGATATAACAACTATACTTTTTTTGAAGTTGTTACAACAAGTAAACAGAAAGGACATTCTTGGGGGGGAGAGGAGAGAGGGAGGAGGGCGGGAGGTGTCGGTGATGGGTCATAAAAATCATATACATTGTATATTGACAAAATAAAAATTTAAAAAAAAAATAAATAAAATAAAAAAAAAATAAATGTCAAATACACAGAGATAGAGAATAAAATAATAAATACCAGGGAGTGGGGGGGTGAGGGGAGGGGAAATGGGGAGATATAGCTCAAAGGATACAAAGTAGTGGATGTGTAGGAAGAACAAGTCTAGAGATCTAATGTACAACATGAGGACTATAATTAGTAAAATTGTATAGTATTTGGGAATTTTGCTGAATGAGTAGATTTTAGCTACTTGGCACACAAAATGCATAACTGTGCAAGAAGGTGGATGTTAACTTGCTTCTCATAGTAACCATTTTACTATGTGTCTGTATCTCATAACATCATATTGTATGCCCTAAATATACACAATGAAATTTATTTTAAAAACATATAACCACATCAGAGATTAATTTGGGAGTATCTATTAAAGTTGAAGACATATGATACCCTGTATCCCAGAAATTCTGCTTCTACATTTATCTCTAGAGAAACTTTCTCACATGCATACCCAAGGATGTTATTTGAAGCATCGTGTTGTAATAGGAAAAATTAGAAACATAAATGTCCATTAACAAGAGAATGGTTAAATAAATTGGTGCATATTCAAATGATGGAATATTAATGCAGCAGTGAAAATTAACTTGATGTATCAAATAGATTCCAAAACTAACATGTTCAGTGAGAAAAGCAATTTAGTAGGTGAGATGCCATACAGTATGGTTACATTTATGTAAACATTGAAAACACACAATTCTAAATGTTTTTCATAGCTATATACATATAGAACTCAAGCATAAAAACATACTTCAGAAAAATACACATCAACATCAAAATAATGGTTGCCTCTGTGATGAGGGAAGTAAATAGGACTGGTGTAGACAGCAAAGGGGACTGTACATTTAATTTTTTATGTTCTGAAGCAAATATGACAAAATGACAGAATTTGTGAATTCTAGGTAATCACTATACAGATGTTTGTAATATTGCTCTTTTTGTTTATGTTTACAAATTTTTTAGTGAAAAACCAAACACTTCCCTACACTAAGCATTTTCAAAGAAGTTAAACATAGTGTCTAATAAGGGAAACTGCAATTAAGGAGAAAGAGGCTTGAGGACATAAGCAGACTCAGACAGCTCCAGTGCTCCACAGACTGTGAATTATTGTCCAAAGCCTGGCTATGCATCATCTAGAGAGGAAGGTGTTTCCTCTTCAAGGCCAGCCTTGGTTATTTACCAGCAAGAACAATAGTCTGGACCTGTCAGGTAACTTGTATTTCTCTTAAAGTCAGGTAGAGTTTCTATGATTCACATTCTCACACTGCTTGTCTTTGGTAAATCCTACTACCCACACAGGCATGAGACTAATAATATTAAGCTATATTCAATTAACTCAATTTCTAGTAAAATAAGGTATGTACAGACTACAAAACAAAATTACTAAGTTAGCCGAGTCAAACCCTTTGGGTGCAAAATTCTTATTTCCTTTGTGGTCTTTTCTTACATCCAGATTCTTAACAAAATGCTATAAAAATATATCTTGTTTTAAAAACTTTTAATTGTACATATTTATGAGGTACAGTATGTTATTTAAATACACACATACATTGTACAATGATTCACTTAGGGTAGACAGCATATCCATCACCTAAACATTTATCTTTTCTCAGTGGTGATTACGGTCAAAATCCTCTTTTCTACCTATTTAGAAATATACAACATAATTTTAGCTGTAGTCAGCCTAGAACACCAGAACTTATTCTTCTTATCTACCTTTTGAGGACTTGGGAACCAACTTGAAGAGTTGCCCCAAAGATGAGACAATTTTAGCGTGAATAAGAGTAATATATGTAGGAAGTCTAAACACATCAAATATGTTTAAATTCATAAGTTCATTATCATATAGACACACACACACGCACACACAGACACAGACACACACACAGACAGAGCCAAATGGTCACCTTGGAAATGCTAGCAAACCAATTATTTATTTTGAAAATTAGTAAATAAGAGGAAAAAATTATCCTGCCTTTCCTATATGAACTATATCACTACATAATCCAATGGTAAATAGGGCAAAGTGTCTCATTATAAATTTCCAAAAAATAAATGTAGAAAAAATGTGAGAATAGGAAATATTGCCATTTTGTAATCCCTAAAGAATTAAATCATCTGGGCACTAAGCATCCATAGCTGCTCAGGGCACAAAAAGAGAGACAATCAGACTTTGTGTGCTTCCTGATGAAGTACACACCACCGCCTATGAAATAGTCTTGCTAAAATAATTCAACTTGAATCTGACTAAGCCTCAAGAACCAAACATCAATTTTTAAGAATACAGAGGGCAGAGGAACATGTTAAAAGGGGAGAATAATCAGCAAACCCAAGCTATGGGAAACCACAGGAGAAATCATCATATTTCTGCAGCAAATATTTGCAAGGAAAATTTAAAAAATGAAAAAGAAAACTGTAAATTAAATGGGTCAAATGGCAAACCTTAAAAAAAAAGCAAGCAAAACTAAATTACAGAGTTTAGTGATACACACTTGGGTTATGAAACTGTACAGAAAAAATAAGGAAATGAAATCATTAAGTCAAAATAAGGCTTGCTCTTGGGGGAAGGATGAATTGAGATTGGAACAGGACGTGTGTAGGACTGGAGAGTCTCTGTCTTCTGACATGAATGATGATTTTAAGGATGTTTGCCTTACAATGATTCATTATAATAAATGGTGTGGGCCAGTGATTAAAGGCAGAAAGTCTGTTGAACATAAATATTGAAATATAATAAGCTGATAAACAGAAAAAATAATGTTACTGTTAGTTTGCTTCAAGTAGAACTTAACAGATCTGTAAATTGCATGGTTCTTAAAAGCTTTGAGAGCACATCAAGAAACAGCATTAAAAGGATGGAATATAGTGACAATTTTATTCCATTTGACTATTGATTTGCTGGACATAAACATCATGAATGTGAAGGTACTTCAAAAAGTTCATGGAGAAATGGAATTAAAAGATAATATGAATCTTTCCATGAATTTTTTGAAGACCGTCGTACCTGCCATGTGTTAGTTATCAAGAGAAGTCTAAAACCTATCTCCTCTAATGTCATTAAGAAGCAAAACACAAAAAGATAAACATAAACCTGGTGATATCTTTTTTTTTTTAAAAGATGACCGGTAAGGCGATCTTAACCCTTGACTTGGTGTTAGTCAACACCACACTCACCCAGTGAGCGAACCGGGCATCCCTATGTGGGATCTGAACCCGGGGCCTTGGTGTTATCAGCACCACACTCTCCCAAGTGAGCCACGGGCTGGCCCTGCCTGGTGATATCTTAAAGTTGGAAAATGCAAGAATACTAAACATCAGGTCATGAAAATAATTTGAACTTTTTTGATGCCATAGAACAAAATTAAATTCCACTTCTGCATTACTTAGCCCCAAAGCCAAACACAGTATAGTATGTCACATCTTATTTTATTAGCTGGTAAGTCACACTAATTACAGTGTTTAAAGTAAATTGAATAGCAGGCATTCATTGCTAATTGGGGAATAGGCAAGATTTGTCTTCATGTACACAGGTACTTCAAAAAGTTCATAGAAAGATTTGTATTAGGGGCCGGCCTGGTGGCGCACTGCTACAGTGCGCCGCTTGGGAGCGCAGTGGCACTCCCGCCGAGGGTTTGGATCCCACATACAGACTGGTTCCCGCTCACTGGCTGAGCGAGGTGCGGGAGCAACACCGAAGGTTGCGATCCCGTTGCCGGTCCTGGTCCGGTACGGGCGCGACACTGAGGGTTGCGATCCGTTGCCGGTCACGATAAAAGACAAAAAAAAAAAAAGAAAGAAAGATTTGTATTGTCTTTTAATTCTATTTTTCCATAAACTTTATGAAGTACCCTCATAAATATGTATATATACAAAAGTATATATATGAGTGTATACATGCATGCATATGTGTATGTGTGTGTGTATATATATATATATGAGAAATAAAAATATGTGCTCACAAAATCTAAAAAAAAAAAATCAAACACATAGAAATAGAGTAAAAAGGTGGTTATCAGGGGCAGAGAGGGGGAGGATATGAGGAGATAGAAATCAAAGGAGACAAACTTGCAGTCATGTGAGATGGATAAGTCTAGAGATCTATCATACAGCATGAGAGTAGATTTTAGGTGTTCTTAAATTTTCATAAAAAAAAATAGGTAACTGTGAGGTGATGGTTACGTTCATTTGCTTGACTGTTGTACTCATTTTGCTGTGTACGTGTATATCGAAACATGTTTTATACCTTAAATATATACAATAAAAGCTAATTAATATTAAAAAAAGAAAACATATGTCCACACAAATATTCATATTAGTTTAATTTATAGTAGCAAAACACTGGAAACAGCCTAAATCTCCAACAATAGGTGAGTGGATCAACTGATTGAGGTATATTGTATAATAGAATACAACTCAGCAAGCAAAAGGAATAAAATACTGATACCCACAACAACAAAAATCAATCTGAAGAACAATGTGCTGAGCCAGATAAGCTGGATACCACAGAGCACATACTGTAGGATTCCATTTACGTGAAACTCTAGAATAGGCAAAACTAATGTATAGTAATAGAAAGCAGATCAGGAGTTGCCTGGGGGCAGAAAAGCTGGTATGGTAGTGGAATTAACTGTGAAGGGCATGAGAGAACTTTTTGGGGTGATGGAAATATTCTGTACGTTGATTGTGGTGGTTGTTATAGGTGTGTTGTATTAGTCCGTTTCTGGTGTTTATAATAAAATACCTGGTACTGGGGCCAGCCCGTGGCTCACTTGGGAGAGTGCGGTGCTGATAGCACCAAGGCCACAGGTTTGGATCCCATATAGAGATGGCTGGTTTGCTCACTTGGGAGAGCATGGTGCTAACAACACCAAGTCAAGGGTTAAGATCCCCTTACCAGTCATCTTTAAAAAATAATAATAATAAATAAATAATAAAAAAATAAAATACCTGGTACTGGGTAATTTATAAAGAAAAACAAAATTTATTGCTTACAGTTTCTCATTCAGGGAAATCCAAAGTCCATCTGGTGGTAGCAACAGTGACTCAGGGGTCTCATATTGCAAGATGGTGGAAGTAGAGAGAGAGAGCAAAGAGAGACACTCTCTTCTTCTTTTAAAGCCCTCAGAACCACGCCCCTGACAGCCATTTTTAATCAGTTCACTACTGCATGGTCCTACAATGCAATCACCTCTTCAAGTCTCCACCCTTCAATTACCATAATAGGATTTCCCACCCTCTTAACAGTCACAGTAGGGGCTAAGTTTCTAATACATAAAACTTGAGGGACACAACTCAAGCTTCTGCAAGTTTTGGGGGGAACATAATTCAATCCACAACAGGTTATATTTGTCAAAAACCTGTCAAACTTACATTTAATATGGGTGCATTTAAGTATATGTGAATTATCGTTCAATAAAGTTACTTTTTTTTTTTTTTTTTTTTAAAGATGACCGGTAAGGGGATGTCAACCCTTGGCTTGGTGTTGTTAGCACCACGCTCAGCCAGTGAGCACACCGGCCATCCCTATATAGGATCCAAACCCGTGGCCTTGGTGTTATCAGCACCGCACTCTACCGAGTGAGCCACAGGCCAGCCCTAAAGTTAATATTTTTTAAAGTTCTAGAAGAAACTATGCATTAAAAGTGTTAAAAGGATTCAGGATTCAGAATGGGGAAAAAACTTGGCATGCTGCCATCCCCACAGAGGGCTTCCTGGAACAAGGATTTTGAAGAGAAGAGAGGCCCCAGGAGAGGAAACAGCAGGAGTAAAGCACATGGTGAATTTAAAAACAAAAAATTATTACTATGTTTTGAAGTTGAGCTTTTTGACAAAGTAGTGTTACTGAGGATTGGGGCTTTTATTATTTTCTCAACATTGGTTAGCAGCAATAAAGCACTTTTTAAAATGCACCAATGATTAAACATTACAGCTTTTAAATAATGTTTCCAAGCTTTTGTCTAATGGATTTTCAAGAGGTTGAATGGTTGTGTCTAGTCCTTGACCTACACAGTTTAATTATCCTTATCGACTGACTCACGAAATTCTATCATGTATAGTGGTGTGCTATAAACGAAGCTTTGTTCCTTTTGTGAAACAGAGTTCTCTGCCTTTCCTCCTGGCTCATAATCAAGAATTGGGCTGCATTTTCTCCCACTGACTGAGACTGAAACCTAACAAGATAAATAACCATGAAAAAGACATCTTGATATTCTATCAGCAATCCACACAAGTACCTCTGATATAAGATTCTTTTTAATTACCCAATGAAACCAGATTTCAGAATCAGGGCCAGCCATACCAGCAGAAAGATAGCTAGCTGAATTGAGGTGATTTCTGGACATTTGGAAGACCAGACTGTCTCTTAAAATGTATCCCTTTTGCTGACTGATGGCCAAAAATATACAAGAAAGTGCCATTCTTGTAGCTTGAGGCCTTTTTAAATAGACGACCTTTGAGGTCCCTTGCACCTGGACATTTTAACATTCTAAACCAGCACTTGAAAATTTGAGGTTCCCGAGCTAAAACAGGCCTGCGCGTATATTTTTTCCAGAGTGCCTAGGGTTAAATTTGTGTGTGTGTTCAGAAAATGTATAAACAGACTTTGAAGGGTGGATATCCTCTCTAGCTCACCCATCAAGGTTATCTCTTCCTTTCATTGTCTTTGAGCTTTTTAATAATTCTGTTAGTTGTAGAAAACTAATAATAGAAGTGATTCTTATCCAGGGACATGCAAATTAATTGTGTCCAGCAAAATGCAATTGATTATTACATAGATAGATAAATTTGTCTTGTGGATAGAACTGTTTTGCATCTATTTGGAAATTTATTTTAGAATTCTTTATTCCCTTATATAAGTCTCTGCTTTTTAAATTGTCTTTTGAACTGATTGTAACATCTTATTAGTTTCTTCATTGATGAGTTAAACAAAATATTTGACACATGTACATTTTATAGTTGGTTTTACCTTTCTAAAAAATTATCTTTTAAAGATACATAATTTTGGATCTCAAGAAGAGAGAGTTGAGTGAATCATTACACTATTGTAGTTCATGATGTATTGTCACTTTTGATTCTTGCAAGGTCCCTTTTTTATTTTTCTTCACAATGTCCTTTTATCCTTTTAATGTGTATAATGCATATCTTTTTATCTGAATAAAAAACAGTTTACAGAATGGTGCAGTATTGTGTCTATGCATGTTTTTAATTGAGGTAAGACATATATATATATTAAAGTATATTAATCCTAAGTATAGAGATTAATAATTGCAGGCTGGCTGGTTAGCTGTCGGCTAGTGCGTGGTGTTATAACACCAAAGTCAAGGGTTCAGATCCCCATACTGGCCAGCCACGAAAAAAAAAAAAAAATCATATGTGTATATATATCCATGTAATCACCACCCAGATATAGAATATTTCCAACACTGTAAAGTTCCCTTGTGCCCATTCCCAGGTAGTAAGTACAACTGCCACCTGCCCCACCCTCTCAGAAGTAATCACTATTCTGGCTTCTATCTTTATAGACTAGTTTTGCTTGTTCTTGAACTTTATATATGTTCTTTCTTTGTTCCTTTTTTTTTAAACTTTATATATGTTCTGAACATATCATACAGTACATTCGCTTCTGCATTTGGCTTCTTTCACTCATTATTATGCCTGTAAGATTCATCCATGCTGTGTTTAGGAGTAGCTTATTTTTTATTGCTGCGTCGTATTATGTTTTATAAATATACCACAATTTATCCATTCTCTTATTGAAGATGAGAACCCAAACCATCCACATTTATACAGCTTACTATCTATGTCGACATGATTTTACTACTCCACTGGCATTAGCAGTATAATTTTACTATTTTAAGAAACTTTTGTCCAAGAAGATAAAAGTCACCAACCACTTTATTGTTCATTCCAGGAACTTCCTGAAAGAAACTCATTAATAGAAAGAATCCAACAGTAATTTATACCCCTAGCCTCTTTAAACCCTCTGCCTTGCTTTGCTATGTCCATCAGTTCTAAATTATTATATTATATCCTTACCCAATCCTAACCAAGACCCACCCCCTTACACTGAAAGACACACTTAATGCAGACTTCAAATCTCAGTCAATATCCTGACTTTGCACTTTCCCCTCTGAGACACTACAAAGACTCTGTCAAGATAGTTCTTGACTCATCTTTGTCTTATCAACAGGTGGTTTGGGAATAATTTAGGAAGCCAGCTGTCAACGAAGGGCATTTGGCTTGTTTCTGATTTCTTGGCTTTTATGAATAGAGCTTCTATGAACATTATTGGACTTGTTTTTTTATAGATATGTCCACTCATTTCTCTTGGGTAGGAGTGGGATTGTATTCTAGTTTACCTAAATAGTATCTCATTATATATCTCACTAAAAAAATTGGAGATTTCACATAAAACCGAGCTTTCCAGATGTTCTCGAAAAACTGAAAGGCCTGGTAATGCTAGGCCAGCACTCTTTCATTGTCTTGGTTGGCTGGAGCCAAGTTGCAGCTCCTCCTCGCTGCAGACAGCTATGAGCTCTCCACTCTGCCTCGTCCACCCACTTTCCTTGTTTAGGTCACCTTCCTGCTCCAATGGGAATTTTAGTTGATAACCTCTGTTCTAACCATAGGCTTAGGATGGGTAACTCTTTAAGCTCTTATTAATTCTACTCTATTTCAGATAATGAAGGAAAGGTTTTACTGGAGAGGAACAGGACCGTAGGGTCTAAGGTGTGAGGACCCTCTGCCACTGATGGGGGAGGCAGCAAGCACAGAGAGCAAAGGGGACTTAGGACATCTCGATCTATTTTGCAATTAAATCCAGAATCAATGTTCTCCAGAAAGAGACCGCAGTGGAGAAATGAGAGGAATGAACACCAAAAAAAGACCTAAATCAATCTCCCTTATTCATTATTATTATAAATAACATTTATAAAACTTTTTTTGCATTTAAGGTATTGTAGATGCAAAAAAGAGTTAAAACAGCTCCCCACTGCTGAACTGAAGGAATTGAATCTAATCCAGAGTCCTTTATGTTATAAAACATAAATTAGTCGTTAAAGGCTAAGACAGCTCTCTTATTATGTTGGTATGTATGAGAACAGAGTTTAACAGCAATCAAATGCACTTCCACACAATCAGTGGAGGTTCATAGATTCTAAGACCTAAGGACGAGACTCTATGCTAGTTTAAAAAGAAGCTTTCCTTCCTCTGAATGGGTTTTTTTCCAGCCTTGGAAGAGAACGTGTTTGGGAGGTATATCTGTGTTTCACATAATAGGCCTATTAACAAAGGGAAGTGGTCTGTCTGGACCTCACACAGGAAGGTGCAAAAAGCAAGCCACTCCCCACCACCCCACCATCTGGGAGAGGAAGACATTGACTCTTCACCTCCCTTTACTATAAACTTATGCGAAAATTGCTTAACCTACCATAAATAAAATTTGGCTCTACCTGCTTGGCCCAAAGATGGTCTTAGGGCAACTGAGTGGTCAGTGGGGCAGAAAATGAGGGAGGCTTGAACCATCCTATCCTTGTACTGGCTCAGCCCATCATGTGTACTGAACCTCAGAAACACCAGAGGAAAGGCTGGCCAGTTAACTCAGTTGGTTAGAGTGTGGCGTTGATAACAAAAAGGTCCAGACTTTGATTCCTGTTACCAGCCAAATGCCAAAAAAAAGAAAGAAAAGAAAAAAAGAAACAGCAGCAGAAGAAGCAGGGTGGCTAGTGGAGAGCTTGGAACAGAAAGAAAGAACCAGGCTGCTGGGAGAGAGCTCTGGTAGCTTGTCCCCTATAGTTAAGAGGATACTGCCTTCCGAAAGGGGAAGGAAGGGACCCCACACATCTAGGTTGCATTTGTATTGTTTAAGAGGCAAATAAATCATACCCACCATTATTATTATTATTATTATTCTTTTTTGTCCTTTTTGAGACCGGCTGCACCACGCTCAGCCAGTGAGTGCTGTGAACGCACCGGTCATCCCTATATAGGATCCGAACCCGCGGCAGGAGCGCTGCTGCGCTCCCAGCACCGCACTCTCCCGAGTGCACCACGGGCTCGGCCCCATACCCACCATTATTTGTCAAAGAGCTTGATATGAATTAATGGCTCCATCAGATGTCAACCATGAAGACAGATAAATGAGACAGCTTTTTATGCCAGGCTAGTTGTCAGCTGCTGATAAAAACCATGGGGTTTGCAGGCAGCGCATGAAATCCAGACTTTCAAAGCGTGTGATCTTCAATCATTCAGGCCAGAGCCTGCTGCCATTAGCCCCTTCCCCGGACCAGGAAAGGTTCATCATGCTACAAAACAGCTGGAATTGGGAGTCATGAACCACCTCTAATTTCTACTCTGCTTCTCTTTCTCCGATTGTCTGTAATGATTTCCTGGGTTCCCACTGCTGCCACCCAACCTCCAGCTGTAGTCCATTAGTCAGCCTGGATCCTTGTATTTCAACCCACATATTTGTCTTCTAGTTCATCACCAGTCTCCTCTGTCCTGATTCAGGTTCTAAGAATGTCCACCAAGTCAGCTTGAGCTCCCTGGTTCTCCTCTTGAAAATTGTTTCAACAAGCAGCCAGGTCAATTCTTGCTTCCCATGTAAGTGTTGAAAAATATTAAGATGAAAAGCATCTCAAGATATTCCCCCAACCTAAATCAGAAGCCCTCAGCCCTTTATATAATTTTTGTTATTGTTTAAAAACTTTATTGACTGCTTTATTTATGCCAAGCATGGTACTAAATATTAGTTTGGACCTTATCTCATTGAATTGGTATTTCTATGTTTCTAGGGATGTATCCTTAACAAACTGATGCTTGGGACATTTCAGAAAGTTATATTTATTAAATCTTTCATGTTTTTAAAATGTGAAGTTTAAGCCCATTTCCTTAGCTACCTCAGTCATCGGCTCCTGTGGACTAAAATCAAGTGAGACCTTTACCGATGAGTTTATGGAAAACGTTAAGGACATAAAACACATTTAGGAGATATTAGAAAGGCATCATACAGAGAATTAGGTTTAATGCCCTTCATTTTCTGTGTAATAACCTGTAGCTGCCGCCCCTCAAAGCTCATCAGTTTCAGCAGGACAAAATAGTTCTTGAGGTCATAACCACACTTAAACATTTACATTGTGCTCTACAATTCAGTAAGTTCATCCCACCCCGTCTCCCTGTGGAGTCAGCCTCGTAGTGTCCCACACATAGAAGCACTGGATGAAGCTGCACCCTAGACAAAGCAACCTTATGGGAGTCAGGAGCCATCGGTGCTGCAGTGTCTCTCCCATGTGACCAGATGAGAGTCACAACTTCTTGGAGCCTCCTTTTATGATCTGTAAAGTTAACGGAGATGTCCAAGTGGTCTAAGTCTCTTCAGATCTGACATTCCATCATCACATGAATCTTCTATCACACAAGTTATGTAGTCACTGAACAGAAATGCCTATGGGGGCCTGGCCAAATAAACAAAGTGGCTACATGTGGTGGTAAAGACAAGGGGTTCTGGGAGAGGGAGAACTTTAACACCAGCTCCCGTAATCCCCGTTACATTCTCCACTCTCAGATATGGGTAACTGATATTTTCTTTTCTTGTGTAAAGTACTGAGTAAGCACAGCCTCTAGTTAGCACCCCACTGCCAACCACGACGCCATACCCAAGCCCCTCCATCCTAGAGACCCTGGGGCTGCAGCTGGCCGAGGGTAACTACTGGGACTGCTGGGGCTGTGGCAAACTGAAGTGCATGTACCCCATCTGTAGTGGGCCTTGCTGCCCCAACTTGAACCTCCGGATCACTTTTACCAGCTCTGTGTGCCCATCCTGCAGCTTCTACATGCTTTGCTACTAATATTTAACCCCTGTGACCTTCTTGAGCCCTGGAATTAATCCCTGATAAAGACAAAAGAAGTGCCTGGAGATTATGCTCTCCTCTTTTCCTGGCCACCCACAGCCAACGGGGGGAGGGGAGTGTATAAAAGCTCATCTCCTTTAACTCTAGGCAGGATAAACGCTAAGGTATCGTTTATATTACAGGACTTTCTCTGGGATTAGGCTGTTCCTGGGTCTTCTCCTGAAATCACACCTATACTGGGCTTCTCCCCTTCCTTATCCTGTTTCCCGACCTCCTTATCAGTTTCTCCTGGGAACACTTTCTTAATAAGTCACTTACACCCAAATCCTTGGTTGAGAGTGCTCTGTATATCATCACCTGCTATAAAAATTGGAGAACAAGGACAGAGTGGAGTAATTCCTGGGCTGGTTTATGATGCAGAGTACAAATCACTTACTCTTCCATATTTTGAAGATTCTGTAGTGTTCTTTGTGCCAACAATGCCTAACAATTATTGAGTGTAATATAGTCTTTGAAGTGCTTCTCAATATACAATCCTGTGCAATCCCTACAGTGTCTCTGTGAGGTAATATCATTATCCCTATTTTATAGATGAGTAAACCAAGACTCTGAAAGTTGCAAATCAGATTAATATGACTCTAAAGCATGGATGCTTTTCTAGCATACAGAGAGTTGGTGAAAGACCCATTGTCTAGAAAATTGATGATTCCAAATCAGATTTAATCACAGATTTAATCCCCAAACCTTTGGAGGCAGATGAAGACCCCCTCAAGAAGAGAAGTGGGAAACAGCAAAAAAGAAGGGTCAGTACGGAGGCCGTGTGGGTCAGTTTTCAGGGTAACAAAGCCATGAACAATACAGACTCATTTGGTAAGAATGTCAAAACAGCCCCAACACTGGCATGAAGGAAGTCCAGAGAGCTGTCCTGCCAGTCCTGAGAGAGGTAGATAGCTAACAAACTGGGCAAAAACTGGGCCAAGTCAGGCTCAAAGAGGTCTGGTGATGGGCAACAGGCAGAAACAAACAGGAGAGTCTGCAAGCTGGTGAGGAGGCAAAGAGTGCTTAGCAAGCTGGGATCAGGCAGCTTCAGTCTCAGGTCCTGGAGATTCTGTCCCAGACAAATTCCAAAGGATCAGCTATGTTGGGGAGGGACTATGGTTTGGGAGAGCAAAAGACGATGTTGAAATTCTGACCCAATTATGAAAACTGAGGTATAACGAAAAGCAGATTAAGTCTGAACTGCAGGCTGAGAGATTGCTGATCTGATCTTATAATCTTTCCTCTTTGCTGGTTAGTTTGATCCCAGAACCTGTGGTCAGCTGTAAGCCTGTGAACCACAGTGGTTCAAAGTATAAATTTCTAGAGCTAATCTGCCTGGGTTCAAATCCTGGTTCTGCCACTTGCTAGCTGTACACCCTTGGACAAATTACTTAACTTTTCTGTGCATGGATTTCTACATTTGTAAAGTGGGGATAAGAATATTATCTACTTCATAGGGTTGTTAGGAGGATTGAGTTAATACATGCAAAATGGCTAGATGAGTGATTAATATGTGGTATACATTATATGTGTCAGCTGTTATTTAGGGTGGAGGCTGCAAGTGGTATGGAGGAAGGGGCTATGCATCCGAGAAAAACAGGCAGGTTATAGCAAATGGGGAGCTGGTTAGAGTGCTGTGTTATAACACTGAGGTTAAGGGTGCGGATCCCCATAAGGCCAGCTGCCAAAAAACAAAAACAAAAACAAATGGGGAGGTAGGAAAAATACTTTAAAAAATATTATAGTACCTTACTGAAGGCTGCTGGATGGCTTTGGAAAGGGATTGCAGACACCGTCAGATTTTGATAGTTTCATTTTTCTCTGTGGCCTTGAATTCTCACTGTGTTAAGAACACATCCCGATTTTGTAAGTCTTTAAAAGGTCAGGAACTTGGCGGTAAGCCTGCACTTTGTCAGCCGTTGCTCTTTATTTGTTCTGTACAAACACAAAGAGCTTCAATTCTATTAATACCATGAGTTCTACAAACCAGAATATTTTCTGTAACCTGTCCTGAGTCTGGAAGTAAATGGGCTCCCATTTGGAGAAAGGATGGAATTACGATTTAAAACGTGTATGTCTGTTTCAATAAGAAATGATGGAGATAGCTTTTGTAATACCAAAGTGGATTCAGAGAGATGAAGAGTTTGCTAAATTATTGTTACATATATGCACAAATTAATTTAGAAAAGCCTATGGTCGCAGCTTATATTTGGAAGGACGTAAAGAAAGCCCATGGCTTTAGCTTTGTAAGAAAACTAGTTGGAAGAAACATGACAAAACAGGGATTTGAAACACCTGGGAAAAGCAGAACATTCTAGGATCATAAAAAGGCTCAGGATTTGACATTCACCCAACAGTGATTTTTGAAGCCCATGGTATGTGATGAACTATGCTAATCTCATTTATACCACGCATAATTTTTCCCACCATAGATGTATGTCGAATGCTAACATCACAAGCTATTTGAAGGAGAATTAATTAAGGATTCAGTTTTTCTATTTTATATATAACATTGCAATAGCAAGCCATGCATAAAGTTGAATTAAAATATTAATTTTCCAAGAGTTCTGGGAATTGCAAGTTTTATTTCTATAAATATTTAGCACCTTCTAAAAATGAGCTATGATGGGCCAGCCCGGTGGCGCACTGGAGAGTGCACCGCTTGGGAGCGCGGCGGCGGCGCTCCCACCGAGGGTTCGGATCCCATGTGGCGACCGGTTCCCGCTCACTGGCTGAGCACGGTGTGGGTGCAACACCGAACCGGTCAGTAAAAAAGACAAAAAGGAAAAAAAAAAAAGAGCTATGACTGCTGTGATGGTTTTAGTAGAATTCTCCTAAAACCTTTTAATTTTTTTTTCCAGGCAGTCTAGGTTCTGGCTAACACTGGAGTGACAGAGAGCTAAATGAAAGGAAGCAAACTCATTTGCTGAAACCATTTTCCCAGTCTGAAAGATAATGACAGTGATAGCCCAGCATGGGAAAAAGGTTTGAAGATCACCTGAAAACCAATCTGTGCACCTGCTGAGGATCATAGATACCATATGATTTGAAGATGGGCAGCCAGCCATGACCCTCAGTAAACAAACATTTCCAGAGGGTCTACTGCACAAAGGGCATACTATTAGCTATGGTAGGAGATCCAAAATAAACAGAACTCGTGACTGCTATTCCTGAGAATATTTGTAGCCCATCTAGGGGAGAAGAAACACAAACATACTTGAAAATGAGACAAAACGTCAGAATGGGTGGCCTCCATGTGTCCATTAGAACTCCCTCTGTTGCAATAAGAGGTAATCAACTTGAATAAGGGATTTGGGCTCGTGTATCTGGAAAGTCCAAAGATCAGGTGGGCTACAGTCGGCTTGACTACTCAGCTCTTTAATATCATTAAGGTCCTAATATCTTCTGGTTTTTCAACTCTTTCTCCCTTAGGCTAGTTTCCCTCATAATTCTGAAATGGTTGCCATTAGTTCCAGGCTTCCTACCTGAACATTACACCAACCGTTCTGAAGAAAGAGTACTTATTCCCCAGCAATTCCAACAAGAGTCTTGAAATTCACTCTGATTGGACATCTTAAATTCCATGCCCACCTGGGTGATGGATGTGTTCATACTAAGACAATTGGGATTCATCTCTGGAACTAGGGGAAAGGTGAGTTTCCCTCACCAAGCTGCATGAAAGAGGGATAGATAAGCAAAGGAGAATCTGGGTACTGCTAAGAAAGGGAAAGAGGAAATGGACAATGTGTGTGTAGTCACCCATGACCATCCAGGAAATTCTGAAATATCTCCTGGAATTACTTCTAAGGTTTCACAGATAACATGGTAGCCATTTTGTTGAACTAAATCTCTTGTTACAATTTAAGCTAATTTTCTTCTGTGCAGAATGGAGCTGGAAAGTCATGAACTTCTTTTTGGTTTTGTTTTGTTTTTGTTTTTTCCATTTGCCCTCATAACACCTGTTCATGTATTTGAAGAGGGCTATTAGATAATGCTGTCAATCGACATAAATCCATTTCAAATAATTTGAATTCCTTTTATTTCTTAAAACTTGCCTGAGAATGAACTATTTTTCTACCTCAGGATTTTTATTTCTCTTCTCTGGATGCTCTTCAGTGTCTCAGAATGTCTCATTAAAATTGAGCAACAATCTCAGTCAAACCCAATGCTTGGATCAAGATGGCAGAATAGATGGTCCCCAGCATCACCCTCTCCCACAATCAACCAGTTTACAACTATTAAAGAGCAACGAACTGCCAATCTTGGGCTGCTAGAGCTTCAGAGGAAGAGGAGAAGAGACTTTTGGAGTTCATGAAGGCAGGAGAAGTCACAATGAGAGGAAGAAAGGACTGCTCTGATCGTTTTGAGCCCCAACCATTTCAAGACTGACCCTGGTGAGCACACGGAGCAACAGCTGGCAAAAGCCGCAGCTGTGCCCTTCAAATGAAGTTGCTGGAGGCTGCAAGAGACAAGAGGGCCTTAGTGGCACCCAGGCCAGCAAGACTGTTAACAGGGTTCCTGTGGACCCTCATAGGAGTGAGGGGCCACAGACAATTGAGAAAAGGAGCCACTTAGAGACCAGTGAGTCATTGCAAGGGACCGGTATAAGACCCACCCTATGGGAAGTGTTTGGAGTCTGGGTGGCGGGGAAGACAGGTCCACCGGTGTAACACTGGGGCACAACATGGACAGCTGACCTGCCCTCCAATCAGCACAGGCCTACCCAGTGGAGACTGGTCAGGAATATAGAATTGCAGGAGGTGAAAAGATTCAGGCCCAGATCAGAGTTTCCATACAATCCAGGTGTGTAGAACCCCACAAGACCTGGAAGTGCTTACAAGGTCAACAATTAAAACCTGAGCTGCACAAAAAGCCTTTCCCAGGGAATCAGCAGCAATTTAGCTCAACCACAGGGTTCAAGTGCTGGACCCCATAGGAAGTTCCCCCATTTTAGAAGTAAGCAAAGGACAACAAATTAGTTCCAATGCAGAGTTTAAGTAGTGGGAACAGTGAATAATCCAACACAGAAGTGAAAGAAAAAACCAAGAACTCACAGATCAGAGGGAAAGTTCTGATATTAACTAGTAAAGGTCTAACACCATGAAAAAACACCTATAAAACCTAGAAGGACTGGAAGCTCCTTGGGCTTCCAAACCAGGGTCAGGAAGGGCCTTGGGCCTCAGCCACACACCTCTGACATCTGCATCCAGCCCAGTGACAACCACCAAGCTGCTGCTGGAATCACGCCAGGCTCCTGGGTTTGGGAGGGCCAAGGGTCTCAGCCACGCCCTGCTGAAGTTCACATCGAGCCAAGCCATGACTGAGCCACCACCAGAAGTGCCCCAGGCTCCCCTGTCAGAATGAGGGGGGTGCCATGGGCCTCAACCATGCCTCCCCTTCAACCTCTTCCTCGCACCCTATCCCCCTCCCCTTTCCCCTCTCCCCTCCCCCCAACTGCTCTGAAACATCTTAGAATTTAAAGAGTAATAATAATAATGATAATTAATAAAAAAGTGCAATGCTTGCTATAGCTACCGTTAACTAAGAACCTGTTATGTGCTATGTGCTAGCAGAGTCTTTGTGTTTTTCATACTTTTGCTAATTTGGCACAGCCTTGTAACACCAAGGTCAAGGGTTCGGATCCCCATACTGGACAATCACCAAAAAAAAAAAAAAAAACTAATTTAATATTCCAGACAATGCAATGAACTATGTGATAGTACCCACATTTTAAAGATAAGGAAACTGAAGATCAAAACAATTAAGTAATTTGCATAGCTGAGACTGAATTAGAACCCAGGATTCTCTGATTCTAAGGCCTACTTTCTTTACTTATCCAAACTACCTCTAAAACACTAATATTTTAGCTTGAGCAATGTTGAGTGTAATTGGTAAGTAAAAATTATTCCTGTACATTATGTAAATTTAAGGAAATAATAAGTGTCAGCACCTGCAAGCCTGTCACTTAAGAATTATTCCAAGGTTAATATAGTAAAATAAACTATCCTTCAGTATTCAAAATGTGCCCCCAGATCACTTAATTCTGCTCCAAAGCCAGGTTTATGAAGTGGTATGGGTTGAATGTATTATAATATAGAAATGATTAATGATTTGCCTACGCTAATAACATTTTTATAACCCTACTTCAACTCTTGCTGATTTAGTTATTTTAGAACAGATTTCTCAGACTTAAAAATATAGGAAAATGAATATTTTTTTATTTCCATGTCAGTGGAAATTCACTAAGAGAGTTATTAGAAAGGGGTTAAAAATAAAAAATGCAAACAATTATGTAATGTTGAGTTTAATCAAGAGATAAAGGGCCTCAGTTAAAGTCATGCCAAAAAAAGTAATTATGCTGCACATCATTATCAGGATGAACACGAATAAGAAAAATGAAAATTATGGTCAGAAAAAGACAGGGAAACATCATGGTGCTGTCACCTACATTAGCATAAAATTATACTCTTGTCGACACCCTTTTTTCTCTTTTTGTGAGAAATGCTGCTGTTCATGAACTTGCAAATGTTTCTGACAGTCTTAACCTGGTCTTCCTTCTAACAATCAAAGCATATTTTCAAATGCCTTTCAGATCCCTTTTTTTCTAAAACCACCAACAGAATACATAGTAAGTAGGATTAAGTTTGGGTTGTTTGACCCTGAGAACAACATTTGGCCTTGGTACACTTTTAGAAGGAAAAGAAGCTTCATCCTATATTACATGGAGAGATGCAGTTAATTCAATCCAAATACTGTGATATATTTGAAACATTTCCAGTTACTAAAAATTTTTAAGCTTTTTACCATAACCTATTTTCTGATCCACTATATATTTATTTATTATACAAACATAATATTAAATTATGTTTGCAATATATGATAATGTTTATTTTACAACAATCATACAAAACAATGTCCCCTTTTACAAAGAAACATATACACATTTCTGCTAGCCTAACAAATCATCTTTTGTCTTTTCTCATGTCTCTTTTCAGTTCATGTCTATATGTATATATAATTTTAAATTTGTTCAAATTTTAATACAAATACTTGCACAATTTTGTGTTCTGCTTTATTCATTTATCATTGGGTAATAAACATTTTACATATTGCTATTTGAACATCATAAATTCTTTTAATAATTTTATGATATTCAGTTTAGATAATGTTTTATAATTTACCCTACCATTTCTCTATTGTTGTATATACAAATTATTTTTTAATTTTTCCTGATTGCAAATGAAGGTGCCGTGAATTTCATTCTGTATAAAATATTCTTGGCATTTTCGTATTTCCTTAGGACAAATTCTCACACTTTTCACTATAATTTTTTTTAAATGTGCCTAAGTCCATAAGGTCTTTAGTGTTGTTCAAGTCTGCTATTTCTTTATTTATTGTGCAAATGTTCTATCTGCACTGAAAGTGGGGTATTGAAGTCTTCTTCAATTGTTGTATTGCTATCATTTCTCCTTTCAGATCTGTCAATATTAGCTTTATATAAGTGCTCTGATATTGGGTGCATATATATTTACTATTGTTATATCTTCCCATTTAATCATTATGTAATGACCCTTTTTGTCTCCAGAAACAGTTTTTGACTTAAATTCTACTTTATTTGATGTAAGTATAGCCACTTCTGCTTTCTTTTGGTTACCATTTGCATGGAATATCTTTTTCTATCCCTTCACTTTCAGCCTATGTGTGTCCTTGAATCTAAAATGAGTCTCTTGTAGGTGGCATATAGTTGGATCTTACTTGTTTAAAACATTCAGCCACTCTGTATCTTTTTATTGGGGAATTAAGTTGATTTACATTTAAATAAATTTGTTGCCGTCATTTTTTTTTCTTTTTTTTTTTTTCTCTTTTTGTGTGTTTTTCTACTTTTTTCTTTTTTTCCCCACTGGTTAAAAGTAATTATTTATAAGGAAGGATTTACAATTATTATATTATTAACTGTTTTCTGTTTGTCTTGTGGTTCTTTTGTCCTTTTTCTCTTTTGATGTTTTTTGTGTTTTATCAATTTTTTATTTTTTTGTATTGCTATGTTTTGATTCCTTTCTCTTATTCTTTTGTGTAACTTCTATAGGGATTTTTTGTGGTTACCAAGGGGCTTACATAAAATATAACAGGGTATTTTAAGCTGATAATAACTTCTCTTGCATGCAAGATTTATCTGCTTTTACCTCTCCTTCCTCATATTTATGCTGTTGATGTCACAATTTTCAACTATTTATATTATGTCTCTCAACATAATTTAGTTATAGTAGTTTTATACTTTTGTCTTTTAACTTTTGTAGTAGGATTTCAATTGATTTACCACTGTTATAGTAATAAAGTGTTCTTTGTCTATATATTTACATTTGCCATTGAGTTTTATACTTTTTTATGTTCTCATCTTTTATTCAGCATTTTTTTCATTTCAACTTAAAGAATTCCCTTTAGCATTTGTTTTAAGGCAGGGCTACTGGTGATAAACACCCTCAGCTTTTGCTTGCCTGAGAAAGTCTTTATCACCTCTTTATTTTTGAAAAACAGGTTTCCTGAGTATACTATTACAGTATTCTTGGTTGGCTATTTCTTTCCTTTTTTTTTTTTTTTTTTCTTTTAGCACTTTGAATATATCATCCTACTCCCTTCTGGCCTGCAAAACCACAATGAAATATCAACTCATGCTTGTTAGGATGGCAATTATCAAGAAGACAAAAGATAGCAAGTGTTAGTGAGGGTACAGAGAAAAGGGAGCCTTTGTACACTGTTGGTGGGAATATAAATAGGTACAGCCATTATGGAAAACAGTATGGAGGTTTTTCAAAAAATCAAAAATAGAACTACCATATGACCCAGCAATCCCTCTGCTGAATATATACCCAAGGGAAATGAAATCAGCACCTTATAAAGATATCAACATTCCCATGCTTACTGAAGCATTATGCACAACAGCCAAGATAGGGAAACAACCTAAGTGTCCATCAATGGATGAATGGATAAAAAAAACTGTGGTATGTATACACAATGGAACTTCTATTCAGCCTTTAAAAAGAAAGATATCCTGCCATTTGCAACAAACATGGATGAACCTGGAGAACACTACGCTGAATAAAATAAGTCAGACACAGAAAGAAAAATACTGCATCATCTGTCTTATATGTGGATATATCAGAGAGTAGAACAATGGTTACCAGGGGCAGGGAGGGGGAGGACATGGGGAGACACAGGTCAAAGGACACAAACCTACAGTTATGTGGGATGAATAAGTCTAGAAAGCTAATGTACAGCATGAGGACTACAGTTAATAATATTGTATAGGATACTGAAAATTTGTTAAGAGGGTAGATTTAAGGTGCTCTTACCACATACACAGAAAAGGGTAACTATTTGGGGTAATGAAGATGTTAATTTGCTTGACTATAATAGCCATTTCACTAGGTATATGTGTATCAAAATGTCATGTTGTACACCTTAAATATATATAATTTTAAATAAATAAATGTCAGCTAGGAAAAGAAGGAAAAAGTAGATTCACACACTCAAGTTGTTCCAAACTTACTTAGTTTTCCCAGTATCTCAATTGAGTATCAGTTTTTAACTTAAATTAACAAAAATTAAATAAAATTTAAAGTTCAGTTCCTCAGTTCCACTAGCCATATTTCAACTGCTCAATAGTCACATGTGGCTATTGTATTGGACAACACAAACATAAATAAGGAGCTTATAACTGATTTTTTTTCTGAGTAAGATCTATAGTTCAAAGAACCATTAATTACCTTAATATTTATTTCCTTTTGGTAAAAAAAATCTATTGACTTTCCTGAAAGCGTTTCCCCTCCCTAGCACAAGAAAAATTATTCAGCAATTATTTGCACTCATTCTGGTCAAAATGGCACATGGGGATCCAGTAAATGAAGTACCAAACTATGAGATTTTTGTGAATAAGATGTTCCCATACAAAAAGAGAATGAGCTTTTTTAGAAGCTTTTTCTGAGAATGGTGGAAAAATTCAATTAACTGTTTTCATAGCACTAGCTGGTCCTTTAAACCCAAAAGAAATAACACCTCCCAGGAGTGAGCATTTATTTTACTTCCACTTAGAAATGTAGTCACCCTGCTTCCCTAAGAGATCAGGCTATTTGTCAAACAATATTGATGGTAATTAGGATGACAAATAACAACAAGTAATAAGGACATGAATTTTCACCCTTGTGGCTCTTCTTTAATTTAATTTAATGTGTCTATGTGTTTTTGGTACTAATGAGATTTTAAAAATCTATTTCAAGTTCAGGCTCACTTCCCTTGTGTTATGAGAGTGTGGAGCTTCATGAGAGTTCCTTGATGCTTACAATAATAATGATCACTTCTCTTTTATTTTGAGAATTTCCATTTTTGAGTGCTACGTATGCACCAGACACTATTATAAGTGTTTCATAATGTATTAAAGAATTTAATACAATTACTGGATGAAGCAGAGGTTAAGTAACTTGCTCAAAGCTATGCAGCTATGATCTTCATATATATTGTTTTAGATGGGGGATTTGTTATAGAATACTATGTATTTCTTTTAAATGACTTGTTTCCATACACACCCTATTCTTCCTCCTTTCCTTCCATTCCTCTTCCCTTCCTTCCATTCCTCTTCCCTTCCTTCCTTTCTTCCCTCTGTCTGTTCTGGCAATTAGATATGAACCACTGAAATGCAAATGTGGTATTCATGAGATAGCTTCAACCACATAAAGGAGGAAGTGTGGTAGTTTACAAAAGCCACAAATTCCTCCCATTTGTATATGTATGCTCCTTTGCAATGTGACCTTGCTGCTCTTCCCATCAAAAGGTGAAATCTCTTTCTTCACACCCTTAACTTGCTTTGGTGAAAAGAATCAGGTATAAGTGACATTACAGAGTTCCCCAGCCTGGGCTTTAAATTGCCATGTGGCTTCTACTTTTTCTGTCTTGGAACCCTAAGACTACCATGTAAAGACCTCTGGGCTAGCTTCCGTGATGATGAGAGACCACAAGGAGAGAGATGCCCAGTTGACAGCCAGCAAGCAAGCAGGCTATCTTAGGTCATCAGCCCCAGTCAAGCCACCAGATGACTCCAGCTGCATGAGGGACCTCAGATGACACCAGTAGAAGGACCATTCAGCTGAGCCCAGACCAAATTGCTGATCCTAAAAACCATCATGAGCAAAAAAAGTAGTTTTAATCCATTAAGTTCTGGGGTAGCTTGTTATGCCACAACAGCTACTGATATAAGGGGCAATACCCTAGGAGATGGAGGAATAAGAAGACAGAAGGGACATGATGCCTGGGTCACTTCATGGATTAGAGAGGCTGATTATGTCAGACCATTGTATGAGAGAGACATAAAATTCTATCTAGTTTGAATCACACATCACATACATTATTTCACTCCATTTACATGCCATCTATGGAGCAAATAGGGAGGTATTATTTTCTTTGTTTTAAAAATAGTGAAACAAGAGCTCCTAACAAAAAAAACACTCAGGAAGCTTAGGAGCATGTTTGGCAAGGATCCATGGATCTAGATGATAGGATGATTTCAGCACCAGGGTTGAATTGCTTTCTCAACACAGGAAAAAAATAACAACTTATATAGCATTTACCATTTGAAAAGTGTTGTTCTAAGTGCTTTGCATTAATATACAAAGAGTTTTCCAAAAGTCTGTGGAAAGATTCATATTATCTTTTAATTCCATTTTTCCACGAACTTTTTGAAGTATTCTCCTAGCCATTCAACAAATATTTATTGGACTCTGGCTATGTGCTAGGCATCATTCTAGACACTTGGGATACATCAGTTAAAAAACAACAACAGGGATTGTTTCTGGTTAGATCAGTTGGTCCGAGTGTGGTGTTACAACACCAAGGTTGAGGGTTTGGGTCCCCATGCAGGCCAGCCACCAAAACAACAACAACCAATAAAACAGAAAGAGATGCCTGGCCTCGTGAGTATGTAGTTTAGCAAAGAAACATAGTGAAAAAATAAACTTAATGATGATTACAGCTACGATGAAAAAAAGCAAAGGAGAGTAGGGTGAGGAGTACAAGTGGATGGAAACTGTTTGGTTTATACATTAAATAGGGTGGTCAAGTGGGCCTCACTGAGACTGCAGGATTTCAACTAAGAGGAAAAGAGTGTGATGCAACATCCACCTGTGATAAAAACACTGAAATGACTAGCGGTAAAAAAGAACTTCCTCAATCTGGTGAAGGGCAGTGTAGTGGACTGAATTGTGTCCCTTCCAAAACTCACTGAAACTTGAATTGTGTCCCCCAAGTTTTATGTATTAGAAACTTGGCCCCCACTGTGGTTGATAAAAGTGGGAAATCCTATTAGGGTACTTGAAAGATGGAACCTTGAAGAGGTGATTAGATTATGGGACCATGCCATAGTGAACGGATTAAAAATGGTGGTCAGGGCATGGTTCTGAGGGCTTTAAAAGAAGAGGAGAGTCTGTCTTTCTTGATCTGTTTTAGTCCGTTTTGTGTTGCTATAACAGAAACACCTGAGACTGGGTAATTTATAAAGGAAAGAGGTTTATTTGGCTTACGATTCTGGGACAGCTGCATCTGATGTGGGCCTCAGGCTGCTTCTACTCATGGCAGAAAGTGGCAGGCAGCTGGTGGGTACAAGCAGATCACATGGCAAGAGGAAGCAAGAGATAGAGAGAGGAGGTACCAGGGTCTTTTTAAGCAATGAGCTGTCATGGGAACTAATAGAGTGAGAACTCACTCATTACTCCCCCCTCCCCCAGGGAGAGCATTAATCCATTTATGAGAGATCCGCCCCCATGACTCAATCAGTTTCCAACACTGCCACATTGGAGATCAACGTTCCACATGAGTTTTGGAGGGGACAACACATCCAAACTCCATCACGCTCTCTCTGCTCTCTCTGCTCCCACCATCTTGCAATGTGAGACCCCTGGGTCACTGTTGTCACCACCAGATGGACTTTGGACTTCCCAGTCTCAGAAACTGTAAGCAATAAATTTTGTTTTCTTTCTAAATTACCCAGTCCTAGGTATTTTGTTATAAGCAACAGAAATAGACTAACACAGGGATCTACCAAAAACCCACAACTAACATTATATTTATTGAGGAAAGGATAAATATTTTCCCCTAAAGATTGGGAACAAGACAAGGATGTTCATTCTCACCACTTCTATTCAACATTGTACTGGAGGTTCTAGCCAGGGCAGTTAAGCAAGAAAAAGATATAAATGGCATCCATATTGGAAAGGAAGAAGAAAACTTTATTTGTAAGAAGCATAATCTTGAATGTAGAAAATTCTAAGGAATTCACTAAAAAACTGTTAGAGCTAATAAATGAGTTCAGCAAGGTTTCAGGATGCAAGACCAATACACAAAAATCAATCACATTTATATATGCTAGCAGTGGACAGTCCAAAATGAAACTAAGAAACTAATTCCATTGACAACAACATCAAAAAGAATAGAATACTTAGGAATAAGTTTAACAGTAGAAGTGCAATATTTGAACACTAAAAACTACAAAAACATTGTTGAAAACAATTAAGGAAGACCTAAATAAATGGAAAGACATTTCCATGGTCATTGATTGGAAAACTTAAAATTAAGATGGCAACACTCCCCAAATTGATCTATAGATTCAGCATCATCCCTATCAAAATTACAACTGGCTTTTTTCTCTTTTTGCAATAAGTTGGCAAGTTGATGTTGAAATTTATATGGAAATGCAAAGTATCCAGAATAGCAAAAAAAAAAAAATCTTGAAAAAAGACAAACTTGGATAACTCACACGTACTGTAAAGCTACAGTAATCAGGAAATATGGCATAAGGATAGATATACAGAGAATGAAATAGAATAGAGTGCAGAAATAAGCTCTTATACCTACAGTTAACTAATTTTTTGACAAAGGTGCCAAAATAATTAAATGGGTTCAAAGGGGGGAAGAGGCAGGAATAGTCTTCAACAAATAGTGCTAGGACTACTGGATATGCATATGCAAAAAATACATTTGGACCTCTACCTCACATCATACACAAAAATTAACTCAAAAGGAATCATAGAGCTAAATGTAAAAATGAAAATTATAAAATTCTTAGAATAAAACATAGGTGTAAATCTTCATGAACTTGGGTTGGGTAATGATTTCTTAGATACAACAGCAAAAGCTCGAACAATAAGATAAAACATTAATAAATTAGGCTTCATTACAATTAAAAACTTTTGCACTTTAAAGGACACCATCAAAAAAGTGAAAAGACAAAACCTAGATTGAAAGAAAATATTTGCAAATCATATATCCGATAATCATACACCTGAGAATATATAAAGAACTCTTACAACTCAATAACAGGACAAGAATTAAACAAGACAGAATTAAAAGTGGGCAAAGGATTTGAATAGATATTTCTCCAAAGAAGGTATAAAAATGGCCAATAAGCACATGAAAAAAATGGCCAACATTATTAGTCATTAGGGAAATACAAATCAAAACCACATGAGATACTACTTTATACCCATTAGGATGGCTAAAATTAATGAGCCAGGCAATCGTAAGTGTTAGAGATGATGTGAAGAAACTAGAACCCTCACATATTGCTGGTGGAAATGTAAAATGACACAGCTACTCTGGAAAACAATCTGGCAGTTCCTCAAAAGGTTAAACATGGAGTTACCATCTGTATTACTCAGGGTTCTCCAGAGAAACAGAACCAATAGAATATGTACATAAAGATCTGACATGGGTCTTATTCGGGGAATTGGCTCACAAGACTCTGAAAGCTGAGGAGTCCCTCAATAGGTCATCTGCAAACTGGACACTGGTAGTGTGGCTCGGTCCAAGTCTGGAAGCCTTAGAACTAGGGAAGCCAGTGCTGTGATTCTCGGTCTGAGGCCAAAGGCCTGAGAGCCAGGGTGCTGCTTATGTAAGTGTTGGAAACCAAGGGCTGAGAGTCTCAAGTTCAGATGTCCACGGACAGGAGAGAAGAGTGTACGCCAGCTCCAGGGGAATCCTCCATTTTTGTTCTCTCCGTGCCTCCAGGAATTAGATGGTGCCTGCACATATTGAGGGTGGGTCTTTCCCACCCTGTCTATTCAGGCTTACATGTTAATATCTTCTTGAAATACCCTCAGAGACTCACCCCAAAATAATGCTTTACCAGGTTTCTATGTATTCCTTAATCTAGTCAAGTCGACACCTAAAATTAACTATCACACCATAGGACCCTTCAATTCCACTACTAGGTATATACCCAAGACAACTGAAACCATATGTCCACACAAAGACATATACATGAATGTTCATAGCAGCATTATTGATAATAGCCAAAAAGTGGAAACTTGGATGCCCATCAAGTGAGGAATGGGTAGACAAAATGTGGTAGAGATCCATACAACAGAATATTATTCAGCTACAGAAGGGCATGAAGTACTGACGGAGGGTACAACATGAATGAACCTCCAAAACCTGCTAAGTGAGAGAAACCAATCACTAAATCACATAATGTGTGATT
Organism: Galeopterus variegatus; assembly: GCF_000696425.1. Taxonomy (NCBI): domain Eukaryota; kingdom Metazoa; phylum Chordata; class Mammalia; order Dermoptera; family Cynocephalidae; genus Galeopterus; species Galeopterus variegatus. The sequence goes on from NW_007726854.1 coordinate 200,679, forward strand.
CCATTTACATCATATGTCCACAATAGGCAAACATATAGATGCAGAAAGTAGATTAGTGGTTGCATAGTGTTGGGGGGGATGGGGAGATTGAAGAATGATGGCAAAAGTATACAGGATTTATTTTTGAAGTGATAGAAGTGTTCTAAAATTGTGATAGTTACACAACTCTGAATATATGCTAAAAACTATTGAAGTATGTATTTAAAATAGGTGAATTTTATAGCATGTAAATTCTCTTTCAATAAAGTGGTCCAAAAGGACAGGGAGGAGTGGGCCACGCATATATCCGACAGAACATTCTGGGCAGATGGATCACCTGGAGTAAAACCTTGGTATGTTCAAAGAATCACAAAGAGACCACTGTGGCTGGAACAAAGCAAAGGAAGGAAAGGCTCATAGTTGTCAAGGTTGGAGAGGTATTGAGAGGCCTGGTCATGTGGGATCTTATGGGTCATTGTGAAACTTTGTCTCTCCAATAAGTGACATGGCAGTGAGCAGAAGAGTGATGTTACATTTGATTTAAGTTGTAAGAAGATAAGTCTAGCTGCTGTGTGGCAGGCAAAGGTAGAGACAAAAAGACTTGTTAGGAGGCGGTAATCCCCAAAGAGATGATGGTGGCTTAGACACCACTGGCAGCTACTAATGGAGATGGTAAGTAGCTGGATTCTGGAGACATTAACTCATTGAATCTTCACAACAACTCTATAAGGTAGCTGATAACATCATTCCCACTTTACAGATGATGAAACTGAAGCACATATAAGCATATTCATAGCTTCCAAAGTCCCACACAGATTAGGTGGTAAAGCTGGGACTTAAACCCAGGCAGTCTGGACCAGAGTCCGGTCTTACTCGTCATGCTATACTGCCCGTCTAAAAGCTCATTGGTCATCAGAAATCTCACCTGTGTCTATTAGTTGTACTACATAAACATGTGAGGATGTTTAAAAGTTTGCAAACCATGGCTGCATGCTGCAATTCTCTTTCTGATACCAAACAGTATTCCTGGGGCTCGGTCTAACACCTTGGTACTCATATTGAAATGATTTGATTTCCTGAAAACTGAGCCAGCATCAATGCTGAACTACACAGTAAAAAAGTTGAGGCCTAAAATGAGAATTTAAAAAGAAAAACAAAGCTGAAAAGTATGGCATTGCTTTAATAAGGAAGAAGAAAATAAATGTGATGAGAAGAGAGACTCTGACAAGTATCACGGAGGGAATTATCCTGTGAGCCTTTGTGAATTGAAATTTTGGGTCCTACTAAAATTGTATAATGGGAGTGGAATCCTTTTTACTTTTTTTTTTTCCTGGGTGGCTGGCTGGTATGGAGATCTGACTTTTTACTTTTTAAAGTGTTTGAATCGAGCGTCAAATCACCTATAAAGGAGCTCCAATCAGGTTAACGTCAGACTTCTCAACACAAACCCTAAAGGCTAGAAGGGAATGGGATGATATATTTAAAATACTAAAAGACAAAGATTGCCAGCCAAGAATACTCTACCCTGCAAGGCTGTCCTTCCGAAATGAAGGGCAAATAGTATATTTCTCAGACAAACAAAAACTCCGGGCGTTCATCACCACACGACCACCCTTACAAGTAATTCTCAAGGGAGTAATGGGATTGGATCCTGGAAGATAATTACCACTCCCATAACAATCCAAGTAAAATAAAAACCCACTACTATAATAAAAATGACAATCATGAAAAGAAAACAAACAAACAAAAACACTAGCTGCAACCTAAGGAACCAACAAACACAGAAAACAAACAGCAAAACAGAAAGCAAGGAAAAAATAACACCTAAGAAAACCAAAAAAAAAAAAAATAAAATGCTAAGAATAAATCAACACCTCTCAATAACAACTCTTAATGTAAAGGGTTTAAATTCCCCAATCAAAAGACACAGATTGGCTTGCTGGATAAGAAAAGTGAACCCAACTATATGCTGCCTAC